>NW_019646457.1:30411-56855 GCF_002806865.2 Cucurbita pepo subsp. pepo
CTAGCTTAGTGAGAGACCTAGCTATAAATGATGTAGGAGGAAGTAGTCNAGAAGGAAAAGAAAGAAAAGACCCTAGAAATGTTCAAACTCTCGCTACTAGTAAGAGACCTAGCTATAAATGATGTAGAAGGAAAAGAGAGAAAAGACCCTAGAAATGATCAAACTCTCGCTACTAGTGAGAGACCTATTAAACTCTCGCTACTAGTGAGAGACCTAGCTATAAATGATGTAGGAGGAAAAGAAAAGACCCTAGAAATGTTCAAACTCTCGCTACTAGTGAGAGACCTATCAAACTCTCGCTACTAGTGAGAGACCTAGCTATAAATGATGTAGGAGGAAAAGTAGTGAGAGACCTAGCTATAAATGATGTAGGAGGAAAAGTAGTGAGAGACCTAGCTATAAATGATGTAGGAGGAAAAGTAGTATGATGTAGGAGGAAAAGAATAGGAGGAAAAGTAGTATGATGTAGGAGGAAAAGAAAAGACCTTAGAAATAGTCTCTCGCTACTAGTGAAAGACCTAGCTATAAATGATGTAGGAGGAAAAGTAGTGAGAGACCTAGCTATAAAAGATGTAGGAGGAAAAGTAGTATGATGTAAAAGGAAAAGAAAAGACCCTAGAAATGTTCAGACCTAGCTATAAATGTAGGAGGAAAAGTAGTATAAATGTAGGAGGAAAAGTAGTATGATGTAGGAGGAAAAGAAAAGACCCTAGAAATGTTCAAGGAGGAAAAGTAGTATGATGTAGGAGGAAAAGAAAAGACCCTAGAAATGTTCAAACCTAGCAGTCTCGCTACTAGTGAGAGACCCCTAGAAATGTTCAAACCTAGCAGTCTCGCTACTAGTGAGAAACCTAGCTATAAATGATGTAGGAGGAAAAGAATGAGAGACCAAGCTATAAATGATGTAGGAGGAAAAGAAAAGACCCTAGAAATGTTCAAAGAGACTCTCGCTACTACTGAGAGACCTAGTGAGAGACCTAGCTACCTAGCTATAAATGATGTAGGAGAAGAGACTCTCGCTACTACTGAGAGACCTACTACTGAGAGACCTAGCTATAAATGATGTAGGAGGAAAAGAAAAGACCCTAGAAATGTTCAAAGAGACTCTCGCTACTACTGAGAGACCTAGCTATAAATGATGTAGGAGGAAAAGAAAAGACCCTAGAAATGTTCAAAGAGAGACCTAGTGAGAGACCTAGCTACCTAGCTATAAATGATGTAGGAGGAAAAGAAAAGACCCTAGAAATGTTCAAACCTATAAATGTTCAAAGAGAAAGAGACTCTCGCTACTACTGAGAGACCTACTACTGAGAGACCTAGCTATAAATGATGTAGGAGGAAAAGAAAAGACCCTAGAAATGTTCAAAGAGATTCTCGCTACTACTGAGAGATCTAGCTATAAATGATGTAGGAGGAAAAGAAAAGACCCTAGAAATGTTCAAAGAGACTCTAGCTACTCTCGCTACTAAGACCATGATGTAGGAGGAAAAGAAAAGACCCTAGAAATGTTCAAAGAGACTCTCGCTACTAGTGAGAGACCTAGCTATAAATGATGTAGGAGGAAAAGAAAAGACCTTAGAAGTTTTCAAAGAGACTCACGCTACTAGTGAGAGACCTAGCTATAAATGATGTAGGAGGAAAAGAAAAGACCCTAGAAATGTTCAAAGAGACTCTCGCTACTAGTGAAAGACCTAGCTATAAATGATGTAGGAGGAAAAGAAAAGACCCTAGAAATGTTCAAAGAGACTCTATCTACTAGTGTGAGACCTAGCTATAAATGATGTAGGAGGAAAAGAAAACACGCTAGAAATGTTCCTGAATGAATTATGGGATGAGCTCATTATATTAAGCCAAGGTGGTCTCGATGCTGAAAACAAAGAGACTCTCGCTACTAGTGAGAGACCTAGCTAGAAATGTTCCTGAATGAATTATGGGATGAGCTCATTATATTAAGCCAAGGTGGTCTCGATGCTGAAAGCAAAGAGACTCTCGCTACTAGTGAGAGACCTAGCTATAAATGATGTAGGAGGAAAAGAAAAGACCCTAGAAATGTCCCCAGCATCGAGACTCTCGCTACTAGTGAGACCTAGCTATAAATGATGTACGAGGAAAAGAAAAGACCCTAGAAATGTTCCCCCATACCTACTTGGAATACCCCCTACCCCCTTCCCAAAGAGACTCTCGCTACTAGTGAGAGACCTAGCTATAAATGATGTAGGAGGAAAAGAAAAGACCCTAGAAATGTCCCCAGCATCGAGACTCTCGCTACTAGTGAGACCTAGCTATAAATGATGTACGAGGAAAAGAAAAGACCCTAGAAATGTTCCCCCATACCTACTTGGAATACCCCCTACCCCCTTCCCGAGCGGTTGAGCCTATTTCAAAAGCATCCTATCGCATGGATTCGTACTTAAACATGAAGGACCGAGACCATGACTCTCTTTTCCACAAAAGAAGTTGTTTTAAGTGTTTTTCGAAGTTTACAGATGAGCATGAGACGTTAGTGGCGACTCTGAGTATGTGAAAATTTAGGGTCTTTAATACTCAAGTGTTAAAAATAGTTTTCAGGTAATTGCATTGTTGTAGAACGAGAGTNCAATATAACCATACTAAAAATTCAAAACTTAATTCCAAGAAAGCTCTTGAATTTGAAGGAAAGTTTAAATGTTTCGTTCTTCCTTGATTCTTGACAGAATTGAGTGATTGAAAAGACAAGAATAGTTCTATTGAACCGTGACCACGGACATCTGTTCAATGCATATTCATGTGATTGATGTAGCCATACTACACCTTACTGTCCTCTTGGTATCTCTTCCTTGTGTTTTCTGTTCATGAAAATGATTCGAACTCTTGTGGTGTTCCTAGAGCTACCCACCTCTCATTATTTACGTTTCACCCTGCTGGAGTTTAAAGGTCACTACTAGAGCATTACCATCAATTAAGGAGTGATTACAATCATATAGGTTCCGTAGGCTCTATTCCAAATGCAACATGTCCATCTTCCTAGCATCACACAATGCTTTTACNTTGGCTAGCCCATCCCTCAGGACCATAGAGTCACCTAAGCTTAAGGGATGTGATCCCCGTGTCCTGGTTAGCTAATAGGTTATTCGACGTGGACTTATACTCCCCTCTCAAGAAGAGGTTTACAACACAGTGGCCCTGTTCAGGAGACCATGAGTCATTCCACAAAGCTGAAGCTCACATTATTATAGTTGGCATGTGCTTAGTTCGCCACCAGATTGGAAAGGGTAGTGGAGGATCTGTAGACACCGTTACACTGTTATCAGCCTGGAGAACTCTTTTCTGACATAACATTAAACATATAAAACATCACTCATCACAAATCTTATCGTAGGAAAATTTTTATAATTTTTTTCATCATGCATACCACCACACTCATCCATATTTCTCAACTCATATTCTAGTCATGCATATTTTCTTTCTAGCATTGCATAATACATAAAATAGCATGGTTCTCACAAATCTCAACCTAGGGGCATAACGATAATTTTCTTACATACATAAGTATACACTCACCCAAAAACAACCTTTAGTCTTTAACATGCATTATCTAACCACCTAAGGTAAGGAATGTTTGTGTGCTAACACGTCCTAGCGATACCTACAAGTACTATTTGCCTAAAGTTCGTGTGGTTACTTACTTGGATGACGTGTGTCTTCCTGAGCAAGCTTCTTCGCATGTTAGGAGCTCCAAAATTCCTGGAATCTCTCTCACACCCAATAACCTATGCATTCAACTCCTTCGTCAAAGTTCCTAAACTTCCAAACCAGTTTTTTATTCTTTTTTTATATATATACTCTTTAATTTTATAACTGTCTCCGAACAATTCAAATCAACTTAGTTTCTTCACAAAAATCGTAAACTTTTAATTGATGGTTAAGAAGGTGTTTTTTTCATAATTTTTAGTCAATCACACCAATAAATAATGGAGTCCAAAAATCATCAAAAACAAAAAATTGACAAATATTTTCAGCCACTAGATGTTTATCAGAATGCCACCTTCGGGTATGAATCAACTCCAACTTCCTTCATGAAACTTATGCAAAATCCCTCCAATATAACCATACTAAAAATTCAAAACTTAATTCCAAGAAAGCTCTTGAATTTGAAGGAAAGTTTAAATGTTTCGTTCTTCCTTGATTCTTGACAGAATTGAGTGATTGAAAAGACAAGAATAGTTCTATTGAACCGTGACCACGGACATCTGTTCAATGCATATTCATGTGATTGATGTAGCCATACTACACCTTACTGTCCTCTTGGTATCTCTTCCTTGTGTTTTCTGTTCATGAAAATGATTCGAACTCTTGTGGTGTTCCTAGAGCTACCCACCTCTCATTATTTACGTTTCACCCTGCTGGAGTTTAAAGGTCACTACTAGAGCATTACCATCAATTAAGGAGTGATTACAATCATATAGGTTCCGTAGGCTCTATTCCAAATGCAACATGTCCATCTTCCTAGCATCACACAATGCTTTTACATACGCTGAGGAAACTTGGGTAATATGAAGCTCTAGATCTCATCATTGGAATCGGTAATAAAGTGGTCCATCCTCATCATCACTATACTAACCAACACTAGCACAAACCTTGTCAGTTCAAGGGGCACTAAATCATACTCCTTGATTGTCTTCATACCCTGTTGAAGGAAGGCTATATAATTCGTGAGTCTTACTATCACTTAGTAGTACGTCATTAGGTAGACACCTTTAAACTTGGACTACGTCACTAGTCCTTCCTCAATGTCGAGTATTTTCAGGGTGTTGTTCTACTAAAATGTGTCATGCCTTTCAACATGTACATGGCACAGGGTACTAAATACCATATAAGAANCAAGAAGAGGTTTACAACACAGTGGCCCTGTTCAGGAGACCATGAGTCATTCCACAAAGCTGAAGCTCACATTATTATAGTTGGCATGTGCTTAGTTCGCCACCAGATTGGAAAGGGTAGTGGAGGATCTGTAGACACCGTTACACTGTTATCAGCCTGGAGAACTCTTTTCTGACATAACATTAAACATATAAAACATCACTCATCACAAATCTTATCGTAGGAAAATTTTTATAATTTTTTTCATCATGCATACCACCACACTCATCCATATTTCTCAACTCATATTCTAGTCATGCATATTTTCTTTCTAGCATTGCATAATACATAAAATAGCATGGTTCTCACAAATCTCAACCTAGGGGCATAACGATAATTTTCTTACATACATAAGTATACACTCACCCAAAAACAACCTTTAGTCTTTAACATGCATTATCTAACCACCTAAGGTAAGGAATGTTTGTGTGCTAACACGTCCTAGCGATACCTACAAGTACTATTTGCCTAAAGTTCGTGTGGTTACTTACTTGGATGACGTGTGTCTTCCTGAGCAAGCTTCTTCGCATGTTAGGAGCTCCAAAATTCCTGGAATCTCTCTCACACCCAATAACCTATGCATTCAACTCCTTCGTCAAAGTTCCTAAACTTCCAAACCAGTTTTTTATTCTTTTTTTATATATATACTCTTTAATTTTATAACTGTCTCCGAACAATTCAAATCAACTTAGTTTCTTCACAAAAATCGTAAACTTTTAATTGATGGTTAAGAAGGTGTTTTTTTCATAATTTTTAGTCAATCACACCAATAAATAATGGAGTCCAAAAATCATCAAAAACAAAAAATTGACAAATATTTTCAGCCACTAGATGTTTATCAGAATGCCACCTTCGGGTATGAATCAACTCCAACTTCCTTCATGAAACTTATGCAAAATCCCTCCAATATAACCATACTAAAAATTCAAAACTTAATTCCAAGAAAGCTCTTGAATTTGAAGGAAAGTTTAAATGTTTCGTTCTTCCTTGATTCTTGACAGAATTGAGTGATTGAAAAGACAAGAATAGTTCTATTGAACCGTGACCACGGACATCTGTTCAATGCATATTCATGTGATTGATGTAGCCATACTACACCTTACTGTCCTCTTGGTATCTCTTCCTTGTGTTTTCTGTTCATGAAAATGATTCGAACTCTTGTGGTGTTCCTAGAGCTACCCACCTCTCATTATTTACGTTTCACCCTGCTGGAGTTTAAAGGTCACTACTAGAGCATTACCATCAATTAAGGAGTGATTACAATCATATAGGTTCCGTAGGCTCTATTCCAAATGCAACATGTCCATCTTCCTAGCATCACACAATGCTTTTACATACGCTGAGGAAACTTGGGTAATATGAAGCTCTAGATCTCATCATTGGAATCGGTAATAAAGTGGTCCATCCTCATCATCACTATACTAACCAACACTAGCACAAACCTTGTCAGTTCAAGGGGCACTAAATCATACTCCTTGATTGTCTTCATACCCTGTTGAAGGAAGGCTATATAATTCGTGAGTCTTACTATCACTTAGTAGTACGTCATTAGGTAGACACCTTTAAACTTGGACTACGTCACTAGTCCTTCCTCAATGTCGAGTATTTTCAGGGTGTTGTTCTACTAAAATGTGTCATGCCTTTCAACATGTACATGGCACAGGGTACTAAATACCATATAAGAAGCTCAAATATTGTAAAGTCATCTTGATAGCCTCCAACAACGCTTCTACCGCGCCTTTGATCCAAGAACTTGGTACCACGTGACCGAAGAAGGCCACTACTAGCAACTAAACTCGTCACTTTGGTTCTTGGCGTAAGATTAGTGAGCTCATAATACCAATAGAACTTCCCTCAGGTGTGTATAACTAGTGAGCTCATAACAACAACAGAATTCTCCTCAGGTATTCTCTATGAACTAACATCATCTTGGTGTATTTCGTCAAATAAAACTATGATGACAGTATCGAGAAAGTCAACTGAACGTTCAGATCGAAGGACTTAACAATAAACTCTCCTAACTCATGATAGCTCCCGAAAGCATTCTTCGATATGTCCCTCTCTTTGATCCTCATCCAAAGGTATCCTAGCCTTGCCAAGACTCTTATGGTATTTACTGCCTCACCAAAAATAGTCTCATAATTTCATTTCATGTGACCAACACAAGTCTTTCCTCACAGAGAGATGCCTTGTTACATAGCTAGTACTAATACTCATCTAAGTTAAATACGGACTTTTTGGAAGTAAATAATCCTTATATAAGTCCTCTACGTTCACCTAGGCTAGTTCCTGTAATGTCTTATGAGTGATCTAGTCACATCTCCTCTCGTAGTGATATCCCATCACTGACTTTTCGAGCCTATAAACCTCTTAGGTTCTTATACAACATCACATGGAACTCATTAAAAAATCTTGTGTGGTATCTAGCTTCCCTTAAACTTTGGGGATGCTTCCTCTACAAATAGGCGTAATATCCTATGTCCAGGTTTTCCCTGAGACATACCATATTTCTTGCTAGCTTTACTTGTTTACAAGTCACCATATCTACTACCACTCTCGTAGTTTCGATAATTACATTTTTTAGGCTCTACATCTATATGAGAATCCTTCACAAGTATGGTCATCACACTCATGTGTGAAACTAGAGTCCTACTCTTTGTATTCCATATAATCTATTTAAAGGTAGGTTACTATTATCATGGCACCTGGACTCTTCTCTCTCTAGTCGGTGTAGATGCGATAACGGCTGGACTCTTTTCCTATNTCGCATGTTAGGAGCTCCAAAATTCCTGGAATCTCTCTCACACCCAATAACCTATGCATTCAACTCCTTCGTCAAAGTTCCTAAACTTCCAAACCAGTTTTTTATTCTTTTTTTATATATATACTCTTTAATTTTATAACTGTCTCCGAACAATTCAAATCAACTTAGTTTCTTCACAAAAATCGTAAACTTTTAATTGATGGTTAAGAAGGTGTTTTTTTCATAATTTTTAGTCAATCACACCAATAAATAATGGAGTCCAAAAATCATCAAAAACAAAAAATTGACAAATATTTTCAGCCACTAGATGTTTATCAGAATGCCACCTTCGGGTATGAATCAACTCCAACTTCCTTCATGAAACTTATGCAAAATCCCTCCAATATAACCATACTAAAAATTCAAAACTTAATTCCAAGAAAGCTCTTGAATTTGAAGGAAAGTTTAAATGTTTCGTTCTTCCTTGATTCTTGACAGAATTGAGTGATTGAAAAGACAAGAATAGTTCTATTGAACCGTGACCACGGACATCTGTTCAATGCATATTCATGTGATTGATGTAGCCATACTACACCTTACTGTCCTCTTGGTATCTCTTCCTTGTGTTTTCTGTTCATGAAAATGATTCGAACTCTTGTGGTGTTCCTAGAGCTACCCACCTCTCATTATTTACGTTTCACCCTGCTGGAGTTTAAAGGTCACTACTAGAGCATTACCATCAATTAAGGAGTGATTACAATCATATAGGTTCCGTAGGCTCTATTCCAAATGCAACATGTCCATCTTCCTAGCATCACACAATGCTTTTACATACGCTGAGGAAACTTGGGTAATATGAAGCTCTAGATCTCATCATTGGAATCGGTAATAAAGTGGTCCATCCTCATCATCACTATACTAACCAACACTAGCACAAACCTTGTCAGTTCAAGGGGCACTAAATCATACTCCTTGATTGTCTTCATACCCTGTTGAAGGAAGGCTATATAATTCGTGAGTCTTACTATCACTTAGTAGTACGTCATTAGGTAGACACCTTTAAACTTGGACTACGTCACTAGTCCTTCCTCAATGTCGAGTATTTTCAGGGTGTTGTTCTACTAAAATGTGTCATGCCTTTCAACATGTACATGGCACAGGGTACTAAATACCATATAAGAAGCTCAAATATTGTAAAGTCATCTTGATAGCCTCCAACAACGCTTCTACCGCGCCTTTGATCCAAGAACTTGGTACCACGTGACCGAAGAAGGCCACTACTAGCAACTAAACTCGTCACTTTGGTTCTTGGCGTAAGATTAGTGAGCTCATAATACCAATAGAACTTCCCTCAGGTGTGTATAACTAGTGAGCTCATAACAACAACAGAATTCTCCTCAGGTATTCTCTATGAACTAACATCATCTTGGTGTATTTCGTCAAATAAAACTATGATGACAGTATCGAGAAAGTCAACTGAACGTTCAGATCGAAGGACTTAACAATAAACTCTCCTAACTCATGATAGCTCCCGAAAGCATTCTTCGATATGTCCCTCTCTTTGATCCTCATCCAAAGGTATCCTAGCCTTGCCAAGACTCTTATGGTATTTACTGCCTCACCAAAAATAGTCTCATAATTTCATTTCATGTGACCAACACAAGTCTTTCCTCACAGAGAGATGCCTTGTTACATAGCTAGTACTAATACTCATCTAAGTTAAATACGGACTTTTTGGAAGTAAATAATCCTTATATAAGTCCTCTACGTTCACCTAGGCTAGTTCCTGTAATGTCTTATGAGTGATCTAGTCACATCTCCTCTCGTAGTGATATCCCATCACTGACTTTTCGAGCCTATAAACCTCTTAGGTTCTTATACAACATCACATGGAACTCATTAAAAAATCTTGTGTGGTATCTAGCTTCCCTTAAACTTTGGGGATGCTTCCTCTACAAATAGGCGTAATATCCTATGTCCAGGTTTTCCCTGAGACATACCATATTTCTTGCTAGCTTTACTTGTTTACAAGTCACCATATCTACTACCACTCTCGTAGTTTCGATAATTACATTTTTTAGGCTCTACATCTATATGAGAATCCTTCACAAGTATGGTCATCACACTCATGTGTGAAACTAGAGTCCTACTCTTTGTATTCCATATAATCTATTTAAAGGTAGGTTACTATTATCATGGCACCTGGACTCTTCTCTCTCTAGTCGGTGTAGATGCGATAACGGCTGGACTCTTTTCCTATTGCTCTTGACTTCAAGGTTCACTGGTCTACGCTGACGGTTTCACATCCTTGTCTCGGCGAGCCTGCTTGTCCATATTTGAGGATGACTTATTACACTATCACACAATCTTGATGACCACAAGCTACTACAATGCTGAGACCTCCACACTAAAATCCGAAGAAACTTATTATCTCTTGGGCGATCTTTCAACAGGAATATTCTTTGCCGCATAACTTATAGTTGGCATATTGCACATATCTCGTACTAGGCTTTAAGATATCTCAGCCCATCTCTATGGGTTGGACATCATGCACTCTGCGTCATCACCTCTCTATCTTCCTAAGGCTATGGTAATATCATGTGACACATTTTCACCCTCATCACCTTATCAAAACACTATAACTCAATCCACATCGACATATAGGGTAAATGTTCAGTATTTAACACCCCAAAATGTCATCATAACTACCACGTGACCCAAGACAATCATCAAATTCATATAGGTCTTACAACATAACATATATCACTAAAAAAGGTTAGACTACATACCTAGTCGTGGTAAGGTGTGTCGTTGATTTGAGTCACAGAGGTTTACGATTCTCTACCCTAAGAAAAAGTCTATAGAACCTAAAGTTCGACTACTCTAATATCAACCTGTCACAACTCGATTTTTTAGGCTTTAAATCTTGGACCATGACTAAGGAGACGAAGGCAAAATAAAATAAAAATAAAAAATAAAAATAAAATAAAACAACATATGAGAACCGGATAAGATTTCGATCGTAATAAAGACAACCACACAAAAATTAAATACAAAATATAATCTAATTATAAGACATTGTTGATTGAATTTAATATAGAGGGGAAAAGTGAGTTTCACATACAAATGCAAAACAAATTACAAAAGACTCAAACACAAAGATGGACTGACGTTCCGGAACGACTCCCCTAATGACTACATAACTCTCAAACGCTCCTCCACCTCGACCGACGGATTACAAACACGTGAAAAAGAAAGAGGAAAGAGGTGAGTATATAAATATGCTCAGTAAGTAACTACTTGTAGGCTTTCATCGCATCCTTAAACTAGTAGGTATCTGCGGGCTTTGCTCTTGGCCTTAGGAAGCTCGAGCCTACTCTCTACTGCTACCTGAGTATTCAGGGTGCTTCGAATTTCCAAGTAGAGCTTTAACTGATCAAGGATTCAATTTGGATACGGAGGGTAATTAACTAATTTCTTGCGTCACAGGTCTTATCTTTGGAATCTTTTCATAGTCTAATAAAGTATCATGACATTTGGATGTCATTTGGGTAATGAATCGAAGATAAGTTACCTTAGGGGTATTATGGTCATTTTACACCGTTACTTGGTTTAGCTCCTTAAATCTTGTCTAATGACCAAAAATCACATATATAATCTTAATATGCCATAATTTGTTTAGCATTAAAGTTTCATGGGTATTGGAGTTCATTGAGTGGGTCATTTTAACGCTTAAATTTCGAGCAAATCAATTAGTTGAGGGTCAACTCTTGGTTTTTGGTGTTTTTCTTTAATATATCATTGATTCTTTCTTAGTTTAAGGCTCATACTGAAATCTAAGCGTTTCGTAGAGTAATTCTTAAAAAAAGTCTAAGATGGCTACTTACCTCGTCGTCGATGTTCGAAACCTCCGTTCTCAAGCTTCCGATATCCAAATTACTTCAAATTTTCTTTCACAAAATCCTTGGTGTCTAATTTCTAGAATCATAATATTTTTTCATGAGAACGGATCTAGAAGAGGGATAAAATTAAGAAAAACTAAGAGAGGATCTAGTTTTGGGTTGACATGACCAATTTAGTTGAAACAACCATGTCAGCGTTCCAAAGGAAGAAGATGCGCACCAGCTTTTGTGCCCCCATCTGAAAACTCATCTCCTCTACTCTATGTTTACCATTTTTTCCTCGATTTCTTCATGAAACTTAAATATGGTGCCACAAGGAACAATTAGGGATTGATTTCATACCTTCTTGTAGATTGTATCATATGTTATTCACCTCCAAAATTCACTGAAAATCCTTTTCCTAGTTGGAGTTCAACCTAGAAAACTCTTATTGTGCAGTCAATCTAGAGCTTTTAAGGGTCCGATTTCTTCATGTAATTTCTTTTTTATTCTTTCCCTAATTAAAGGATTTTTTTTTGGAGGAACGCCTTTAAGTGTATGGCCTTAATTTTGGAAACCATTCATCGGTCTCCAATTCACCTGAAAATTCAAAAGTCCATTTTAATTCTCCATTTATCCATCAAAGTTACTCATATCAATTCTATTAAGCTAAAGAAAGGCTCAATTTTGAGAAAATTGGATTGTATATGGGAATTTGATCATTACCCCAATGTCAACCCAAAAATGACTTTTTTCAATGGGGCATACTCCACGACTTGTTAGCCTTAACCTTCATGATTTTCTATGGAAATGCTCGTTGAAAGTACAAAAAAATGAATGGGAAAGCCTTCATGAATTTACGTGTAGGCTCGAATTGGAATTTCAAGCTTTCTTTAAGTTTTTTTAATGGCAGTCCCTATTGGGGATTGGTGTTTGAGGCTCTTTCAACATTCGAGTCCTTTATAAAACTTGTTGGTAATCTTGTTTAGATAGTGTAGAAACAAGTTTGAAGATAAATTGTGGATTATAGCTCTCAAAGTTTGAAGAAATTCGAGAGAGAAAACCAAAAATATCAAGGGCTATAACTCAAGATTGATAGCTCGACTTAACTTGATTCTTGTTCCAAATGAAAGCCCATACCTCAAACTTTATAGAGAGAACTTAAATCGACATTGAAACCTCCAAAATTTTCATAATTTGGAGTTTGAGTTTTTTTATTTCTCGTCAGAAATATCCTCTTCGATTAGCAAGAAACTGACATCTAATTTAAATTCTAGTCGTTGGATATGATAAGGTGTGTCTCCTCTAGAATATACTCAAATTTGGTGAAGATCCAACAGTTGAAGACGAAGATACGAAGGATTTTCTGAGGCCGGCTCACTGTGGCATATCAGATTTTCTTAGTCATGGCATTTCGTAAATACTTCGAAATTCAATGATATTTTGGTAGTTTGACATTTTTAAAATATTTAGTATTATTATTATTATTATCTTTTTTTCTTTTTCTTTTTTTTAAATCAAAATTTTTCCTAAAACTTCTTTCCCTTTATGGGTCATTTTTTCACTCTTGACCACCCTAAAATTACTTCCGGATAAGAATTGAAAATTTAAGTTCCTTAAAAATTGAAAAAAATGACATATTGGTCCTTTATGCCTACTTTTTCCATCTTTTTTTTTTCAAAGGCATTAAATCTCTAAAATTACTTATTAGGATATTATGTTGTAATAAATAAGATTTAAATTTTTAGAAATTGTGTTAGTAGAATATTATATTATATTTTTTTCTAAAAATATTATTATATTTTACTTTTTTTTTTCTTATTTCTTTTCTTTTTCTTTAATGTATTATGTTAATGATAACACATCATATAAATTGCAGATAAAAAAATTGAAGATAAAAAAAAATATATATATATATATATATATATTCTAACATGACTATCTAATGAAGTAAGCATAGCCTAATCAAATTGAGTCATAATATTTAGACCCAAATTCAAATAAGTTGAAGGTGATCCCATCAAACGATATAATTTGGCCGAAAGTCAACCAATTCGAAACCCGACAAATATTTGAACCCGAAGTACTCAATAAACTTTTTGAAGGCTTCACTTTTGTAAACATTTAAAAAATAAAAATATCTTCAAAAATTTAAAAGACATAAAACTCTTTAAAGATTTAAAGTACTTCTGACATGTAGAAGACATTAATGCAATAAATCAAACTTGAATACAACACACCAGATCAACAAGGCAAAAGAAGATCCAACATACATAATCAACACGCTAGCATACACAACATACACAACATCTGTTTTGGCATCTTAGATGTGATACTAGATGTTGGTTTTGAGCTTTGGTTGAAGTACACCTAAACATATAATTGACGCAGAAATAACAACTTTAGGAGAGAGTTTCTTTGTAATGAATACCCAACTAGAGCTTTTGATATCATTTTATTAAAGAAACATTAAATTTTAAATTAGGTTCATTTTTTGTAAGTACCATTGATTCTTTAATAAAAAAATTTGTCTCAAGACAAGACTATCAAAGCTCGAGACAAAAACTATCCATACTTTGCAAATATGCAAACACATTGCATCGAACATTTGCATTTCCCTTCTTCTAGTCCATGCTCAAGAACCAATCAGAACCAGACACTTGATGCTAAGCCCTGAAGGGGGGTGGACACGAGGAGGTGTGCCAGCAAGAACGCTGGACTACGAAGGGGATGGATTAGGGGGTCCCACACCAATTGGAGAAGGGAACGAGTGCCAGCGATGACGCTGGGCCCTAAAGAGGGGTGGATTGTGAGATCTCACATCGGTTAGGGAGGAGAACAAAGCATTCTTTATAATAGTGTGGAAGCCTCTCCCTAGCATACGCATTTTAAAAATCTTGAGGGGAAGCTCGAAAGGGAAAGCTCAAAGAGGACAATATATGTGTAAGGATCGGGTTGCCTCAATGACTCCAAAGAGATGGATAAATTTTTTCGTGAAATAAAACAAACCAAATTTTATACTTATATTATATCAAAATAAATTTTATACAAAGTATTTAAAACACATAACATTAGTTAAAACAAAAATAAGGAATGACACCAAAATATTTTAACACAAAAAGGGTTGAAGGACGACGGGTGAGGTTTGTCTATTGCACTGGCTCCAGAGTCTGCTCCCAACCTCCACCAGCTCCTTATGACTTGGAAAAAAAATAGAAAATAAGGAATGAGTACAAAGACTCAGTAAGCAGCCTACTTATAGGCTCTTAATCATGTCGTTGATATGGTAGGGTATCACACTCCCTTTCTTGTTCTTGTCGTGAGTACTTAGGCCCTTTAGTTTCTTGTTCTTGACTGATGGGTTCTTATCATCTTTTATCCCGAGGATCTTGGTCCTTGGATTCTCAAACCTTGGTTATTCTCTAAGGGTCTTAGTACTATGGTTCTTAGTTCTTGGTTATTGTCCTTAACTTGGATCTTGATCCATGTTCTAGTCCATGATCTTTCTCTTGTTCTTGGTTCTTTCTAGGTTCTTGTTATGTTTCTTAATTTTTTTTCTCCAAGACACTCCCCTTAGAGTTTACGGTACTAGTTATAAACCTGTCAACCTGTGTCCGAGACTTCATGCATTCCAAGCGACACAGTCTTAATATTACGCTCAAGGCTTCATGCGTTCGAAGCAGCGTACTATAAGTTTTGAGCATGATGTATCATGGGAGGTCTTAGGACGTTCTTGATTCTTGGCTAAGATAACTTACTATCTTCTTATTCCATCATGGCCTTAGATTATTCCCCATGATAGACCATAAAAGTCAAATGATCGATGTATGCATGAACAGGGCATAGACCATAAAGGTCACGTGATTGGTGCATGCATGAACCTGACATCCTACAAATCTTTGGGTACCCAATAACATAGTGCACGTCATCTCATCTAGGTGAGAGAAACATGAGGCCAAATCATGACATCCTCCAAGGAAACATGGTGCATGGTATCCCACCTAGAAGAGGAAACATGGCCTCTGAAAGCACTGCGTGGTGGGAGGTCATGAGTCACAATTGGACATGTTTAAAGTATTACCTAGAATTCTTGAGTTTTTTAGTCTGAGGACCTTGGTCCCTTATCCTTAAGTGGTTCCTAGCATTCTTCTTGCCTTGGTAGTTGTAGAGCTTGTATGATATTATTCGTGGTTCTCAATCTTGTAAGTTTTTAAGGTTCGTAATTCCTTTAGGCATAATTTGTAACATGCATTCGTAATCATATGAATCTATCATAATAACTAGCATGAGTTATTCTAGAATGTTATAGATTCATAATGGATTCCTTATAGGGTTCTAAAAGGGTCTTGAATCTTGAGGTGTTTCCTTTATGCGTTTAAGTTCTATCTTAGTTTATGTTCCAAACTTGCTCCAATCAACATGAAATCTTGAACCTATCCTCATGTCATTTAGAATAGGCCTTACAGAAAATAGTTAGTAATTTGGAGCATGTTTAGACCTTGAGGTAGGATATGACTTCTTATTTCGTTTTCAAGAACTAAACCTTAGAGGTTTTCATGTCATGCATCGTATTTTAGCCCTAAAAACTCTTCCAAAGTAACCCTTAATTTTTTTCCCATGAGTGCATAGGTGGCGTCGTCATAATCGTGGCATCCTGCTGGTAAATCGTGATGTAGGGCATCTCATTTAGGTGAGGGAAATAATAAGTCCATCATGACATCCTGCTCATGGTACATATTGGGCATCCCACCTAAAGAGGAATAGGGGTCTCGTGATAATTTCGTGATGGGAGATAATGGTTACTTCGGGCATGGATCCTACCAACCTATTAAGCATGATATTTGCATTAACCTAGGTGTTTTATTGGATTCTTGGTGACCCTAGAGTCTATGCATAATGTCTTGGGTCAAACTTGGAACTTTTAAGTTCTTTTTAGGAATAGCCCAACATGATCTTGTGCGCATAGAATCTTATTAGCGATCAAGGGTATATGTGGGGAATCTCTTACTTCATGTATACCTCGTTAGTCATCCTAGGAGGTAAAGTCGTATGTATCGTGATGAACGTTTTTTCCCATATCTTTGTTTCGCTACCTAACATTTTTCAATGACTCCAAAACTTCATTACGTTATACAACCTCCTACGATAACGATTCATACAAGATTTCATAATATTTTGAGGTCATTTAGGGCTTAACCCATATGTAGTCTTTCGTAGGGGCATTATGGTCATTTTTCACTATTGCTTGGTTTTCCTACTTAACATCCAATGACCACAAAAATTCAAACAAAACCTCAGCATGCTATAATATGCACAGACTTAAAATTTCATAAGCGGCCGAGTTCATTTAATGGGTTTTTTTAACGTTACCTAAATCCCAAGCAATTTGATTGGTTTGAGGTCTTAACTCATGGTTCTTTAGATTTTTCCTTCATATAACCTTAAATCATACTTGGTTTATGGTTCATATAGAAATCCAAGTGATTCTTACCAGTATTTCTTAAGAAATAATCCAAGGTCTTATCTCATCGTCGACATTCGGGATTTCCATTTTTGAGCTTCTGATATCTAAATTACTTCAAATTTTCCTCCACGGACTTCTTATTGTGTCTAGTTTATGGAACCATAAACATTTTCATGAGAACCCGTCTGAAAAGGGAGTAAAATTGAGAAAACCCAAAGAAAGATCGGATTTTGGGTTGACTTGGCCAGTTTAGTTGAACCGGCCACGTCATCGTCTTCTTCCTCTGGAAAGGAAGAAAACGCGCGTTTTCATCATGCCGCTATCTGAAACTTGAACTCCACAACTCTGATCACTTTATTTCTCCAATCTATTTCTTCGTGAAACTTAAAGATGATGTTACAGGGAAGATCTAGGGATCGATTTCATTCCTTCTCGTGGATCATAGCCTAAAATATTCGCCTTCAAAGTTTGTCCAAAATCAATTTTCTCGTCGGAGCTAAAAACGAGGATTTCTTATTGGGTAGCCAATTCTAGGGGTTTTCAAGATCCGATTTCTTCATGGAACCTCTTCCATATCCTTTTCTCAAGCTAAAAGAATTAGTTTGGAGAGACACCCTTGAGTCTATGTCCCCAATTTTGGAGAATTGTCCTAGTTTGAAAGTTACCCAAAACACTAGAAAATCGATCTCCTAAGTAGCTTGTTTTACAAAATTTTCGCTCTCGATTCCTTCATCAAAGTTACTCAACTTCTTCCTCTGAAGCTAAAAGAATGCTCAATTTGGAGAAAAAGGGACCGTAGATAGGAATTCGATACTTACCTCCAATTTGAGGCCAAAACTGATTTTCTTCAATTGGGCTCATTCCTGCAATTATTTCTCTTCGAGGTCTTCTATGGAAACATTCCTTGGAGGTGCAGAAACTGATTGGGATCGTCCTTGCTCGACGAATTATCGTGTATCCTCGGATTGAATTTTCAAGTTTTCCTTGAAACTCTTCAATGACGGATTGGATTGGGGGAATGGTTTCTGGGTAGTTTCAACACTCTATTCCTTCATAGAACTTGTGAGTAATCTTGTTTAGAAACGGTAGGAACAAGTTTGAAGGGAAATGATGTTGAATTGCTCTCGAATTTGGGTGAAATCCAAGAGTAGGAAACCCAAAATCTAAACGCTTATAGCTTACAATTGGGAGCTCAACCTTGCTCGATTCTTGTTCCATATTGTTGCCCCAACTTCAGACTTTGGAGGAGCTTAAACCAATATTGAGAGCTCCAGAATTATCGTGATTTGAAGATTGAACTTTATGATGATCTCAGCTCCGATCAGAACCTTACCGACCTTTGTTTTGAATACTAGCGGTTGGATGTGATGATCTATGCTTGTTCTAGATCCTATCCAATTTAGGAGGAGATCCAATGACTGTGATTTATTGTAGTGGATAAAAAGCTTTGATTTCATAATTATTATTTTTTTTTTTAGATTTAAAGGGTAGTGAGAGTAAATCATAGAATTCTGTGAAACTTTCCCTCATAAATTTGAGCATCATTTTTGCCATTTTTAAGTTTCATGGATCAAGTTTAGTTTTGGAGTGACTCAATTTAATCTTGCTTTTAGATTTTTTTTTTATCGTAATCTAATTCTAGCCTATTCTCTTTGGTTGATCCAAATTTTGTAGGAGAGGTGTTAATTTTTTTGATTCGAGGGTTTTTGTTTCCTCAAAAGTTTGGATCGTTGGACTGAGGATTAGGGTTATCTTATCATATTCTTAACGGCATAATCGTTGTTTCCAAACTTTAGGTTCTTATATTTATCCTCAAAGGTCAAGAGGTGCATCTCCCCACACTCATTGTTGAAGTATCTGATTTGTAATTCTTTAGTCGCTTCATCCTTCAAAAGCACTTTAACAAGGGATTGCCACAATCTAATCATCAATAGAAATTCTTCTTTAGAGAATGTGACAATCCTACGCTTGAGATCAAAGCTCAAACATTTAGTCTCTTGGTAATAAAATATGATTGACCAAAAATAAATCGAAACAAATAAACCGAAAATGAAAATAAGATTGAAAAATGTGATGTATAATCAACCTAAAATGTTCGAAACATAAAATTAAAAAAAAATAAAAATAAAAATAAAAATAAAAATAAAAATTATCGATGATAACTTTAGAGGAGCATTATGAGATATTTTAAGACGAAAAGACAATAGGCTTTATGGAAGGGCAACGTAGTAATTTCACCTTAATGAAGCAAAAAAGTTATACAACTTAAATCTTATTAAGGAACTCGTGAGTTTCATGTCCATCTCTAGATTTACGACTCGATCCATAGATATAAGACTCAATGGAATATTTGAAACATGTATGATACTAAATTTTCAACGAATCCTGAATATTGTTTTTATAGGCATTATTTGTTACTCAAATCGTTCTTTATTGCTAAATTAAATTATAAGTTTACTTCGTAAACTTTTAAATTTGTATTTATCTCCATTCCAAGAATGTCTGATAAATCATTGAATTTTTAATTTTGTATCAATAAACTATTAATTTTTAAATATGGGATAAGTTATTAAATTTTTATTTTGTTAGTTTTATTTACAATTTTGTACCCATTTTACCCTTTCTCTCAAAATTAGTGATAAGAAAAGACCCACATCGCTCAAGTTAGCGGCAGGAAGGCATCACATCACTATAAATACAAGACACTATCAATTCAAGAGAGATACTTACCTGGACGAGGTCGATGGGCGATCAAGAAGGCCCATGGCCTAGATTGGTGACCTCCATTGCACATAAAGGAGGGGTGCCCGTCTAAGGTCTGCCCAAAGTGGCAGAGCCTACGTCATAATTTGTGGTAGTGGGGCTTGCGTTCGCGCAGCCCCTATCAATATCCCCCAGTTTCAACCTTTTTTTTTATTGTTTGTTTATTCGCGTCCATGGAAATCGTACTGGGCACTGGACGACCCAATCAAGAATAGGCATTAAATTCTACATTATTGAAATCTCACCAGGTATTTTCCTGTCTCTATTTCGTCATTTTAATATGTGGAAAGGAATTGTGTCTGAAGTAGTAAATGTTCTTCATTTTAATTTTCGTTTTTTCTTAAACGAAAGATTCAGGAAGTGGGGTTTCTTAGCATTGGAGAAATAAAAAACTATAATAACCAACCTCCCTCCCTCACATGCCTGTGTTGCCTGTGTTAAGGATGGTTAGTCATAAGGATGGTTAGTCCCATTAGCTAGTCTTACCTTCGCTAACTCCCATTCGCTAGTCTCACATTCTCTAACTCATTCTCTAACTCAGAGGAGGATTATGGGCTCTCTGATTCCTGTGTTGAGGATTGTAGAGAGTCCCATTCGGATCATGGGCTCTCTGATTCCTGTGTTAAGGTGTAGAGAATCCCATTCGGATTATGGGCTCTCTGATTCCTGTGTTGAGGATTGTAGAGAGCCTCATTTGCTAATTAGAGTCCCCCATGGGCTCTCTAATTCCTGTGTTGAGGATCGTAGAGAGCCTCATTTGCTAATTAGAGTCTCCCATCCTCTAATTTAGAGGAGGATCAAGGATTGTAGAGAGTCTCATTTGCTAATTAGAGTCCCCATCCTCTAATTTAGAGGAGGATCAAGGATTGTAGAGAGTCTCATTTGCTAATTAGAGTCCCCCATCCTCTAATTTAGAGGAGGATCACAAGCGTTAATTTAGAAGAGGATCATGGCTTTATAAGTAAAGAATACATCCCGGCTTTATAAGTAAAGAATACATCCCGGCTTTATAAGTAAAGAATACATCCCTTTATAAGTAAAGAATACATCCCTTTATAAGTAAAGAATACATCCCTTTATAAGTAAAGAATACATCCATCGGAGCTTATGCTCGGTGGAGGCCCTGAGGATCATGGGTTTATATGTAAAGAATACATCCATCGGAGCTTATGCTCAAGGTGGAGGCCTTTGGGAAGCCCAAAGCAAAGCCTGGTGGAGGCCTCTTGGGAAGCCCAAAGCAAAGTCACGAGAAGTTATAGTTAGGGTGGATAATTTCATACCTTTGTGGAAAGTCTCATCATACCATTATGGAGAGTCGTGGTTCCTAACATGAAGGGGGTGGATATGAGATCTCACATCGATTAGAGAGGAGCACGAAACGTTATTTATAAGAGTATGGAAACATCTACATAACAAACACTTTTTAAAAACCTAAAAACTGTAGGGAAAGCCCAAAGTAAAAACCGTAGGGAAAGATGACAATAGCGCGCCTTGGACTTTTACAAAACTGAACTTCTGACAATATCTATTAGGGTAGACTTGGGTTGTTACAAAACTGAGCTTCTGACAATATTTACGAGCGGTAGACGCTGTTACAAAACTGAGCTTATGCTTAAAGTGGAGTGGGTACACAGCTGAGATTCTGCTTAAAGTGGAGTGGGCTTGAGCTGTTACAAAACTGAGCTTCTCAATGAGGACAATATCATACCAGTGTAGAGAGTCATGGTTCTTAACATCCTACTCAAAGTAGTGTAGAGAATCGTGGTTCCTAACATCCTGCCATCGAAATGAACTTTAGAAGTAATTAGACCCTCATGACTCAGTATTTGAAAGTTTCTTTGTTTGTGAAATTTTAGAGCTGAATCATGTCTTATTTCCTTTTCATTTCATGCATCGGGCTGAGTGGGGATTGCACCATAAGTAGCTGGCTGTTGTAGTTACAGTATTAGGTCTCAACTTCACCTTTCTTGAATGTTAGATCATTCCTTTGATGCATGGCGTCAAATCTCATTCCAGCTTTGAGGCTTTGTTAGTTTAGAGATGGGTTCAGTTAACTTGAAAACTATAGAGAACGGATTTCTTTAGGGTGCGGGATGTTACGGTCATGTTTGTTCAAGTCGTGTTGTCTATGGTCGCATGTTGGATGTCCTAATCATGCTTGTCTAGGACGTGTTGTCCATGATCTCATGCGCGTTTCAAACCGTTTATACTTGCTTTCATGTTAGATAGACTTCTGTTATTATTGTTGTGTCAATACATGGGTGTATGACTGGTCACTAAAGTTATGTCTACACCTGTCGGAGCTAAATATCCAAAAATGTACTACAGGGAAATGTGACTAGTTGTCAATTCTTCCTACTCGGGTTTTATGCTATCAAAGTCGTTTTAGGTCCATTTTGGACAAGCATCACGCCTCTCGGTTGGAGATGGAAATGAAGCATTCCTTACAAGGGTGTGGAAACTTCTCCCTAAAATATGCGTTTTAAAATTGTGAGGTTGACAATGATACATAACGGACCAAAATGGACAATATCTACTAGAGATGAGTTTGGGAGTTACATCTCATAAGTGAGCTATCAACCACTCTCATCTTTTGAAAGATCATTCTTATTTGATTTTGATACCATTATTATCTATACTACAAAAAAATATCAGCGTGAACCTATGGTAGGGTCGGGAAGGGACCTCACTGTTAGGGAGGACGGAAAATGCAATCATATGCATTCATGGTGGGACCTACTATTCTTGCTATATTTTGGACTCTATTTTCTTTCCTTGGTATGGTTGAATGCATAGTGTTTCTCTACACAAGGTTAACGTAAGTGCCCATAAACTCATAAGGAAAGCTTGTATTCGTACCCATTAGGCTTGACTCGTATACATATCCACTAGGCTTGGTTATGGGGTAGAGCACACTCATGCTATTGAAAACCAATAGGAAAAAAGGAGTGGTATCATATCATAGTGTATGGGTCCATACAAAACATCTTAGATAAGTATCATATACTCGTGACATACAATGTGTATGAGGTCTTGCATTTTCAAATAATTGTACAAGATTATGATGCACATCATACTTATTTTCCATGACATAACCTTTCAATGGTCTATACATATGTATATATAACATATCATTCATATCATACCGGACTAATCAAGTGTCTCATAAGACATAATGTGAACATGGTATCGTAGCATGCATATTCGGGAAAATATTAGAAAGGACTCCTTGTACGTAAATAATGTCTCTCATTTATCTATAATCATGTACACCCACATCCAATGACTAAAATTATAACAAGTAGAACAAAATACTTGTTGCTAGCAATTGACAATTGAGTGACCACGACTCCCATGCAACCACACTGCCGGTCAAAAGTTACTCCACGCTTCAGTCACTCCTCAAACCCCACCTGTGAGAAAACCATGAGGAGATGAAACGTTTATGTATATTGAAGAACGACGTCGGTGAGAAACTCACATTTACACCATACGAAGGTTGAAGCTCCAAGATAGAACTCAACAAGGATTCAAAACGCATAGGTAAGCCGAACAATACCCTTCTATCGTGTGTTTAGTTTAGAATCCCCGTTGGCGAGGAGGAAGTTAATTTGTAAATAACGGCAACGTCGTACCTCTCCATTCTCAGATTATACTAAGGTACTAACGCTCCCATGATGAATGAGGGTAACTAGAGGTGAAAGGCAACCCAAATTTGGGAAGTTAATTTCTACCTTTTCGACTATTCTGAAGCTGAATTTGACCTTATCGAAGGCGATTAAATTAAGGCTAGTATAATGCTCAATTTCTCAATTCAAGTTAAATTAGATTAGAAAATTAGAGTTATTAAGGAAATTGAGTGAATGTTCTATAGGAAATAGTTAGGCAACGCTTGGAATAAGATTCGAAGGACGAGCTCAAGCAATTATTTTAGGGAGAATGTCAGCCAAGACCAACCAAGAAAGTGGTCTTACTATCGGCTTGGTTAGAAGTTGTGTTATGTATGATGAAACGTGCCAGTGCTTTGCACTAAGGGTGTACATGGTCGGGATTGGGTTGGGTTGGGGAATTTTTTTGACGCAACCCAGAAGTTCGGGTTGGTTGGATTGGTAACCCAACCCAACCCGAAACTTTTCACAACCCAACCCAACCAACCCTCTATTTTCGGGTTGGGTCGGGGTTGAGTTGTCAATTTTTTTTTTTTAATTTTATTTATCCACAATTTATAATGATTCGGATACAATCTTAGATAAAATATATTAAAACTTCCCAAACAAACACAAATCAATCTATAATTATTCACACAAAAAAGAGGAAAAAACAAATTCAATAAAAAAACATGGAGCGAAAATTGTAACATATTAACCTAGTTCAACATGGTTATAAAACTAAAGACAACTAAATACTACATTTCTTGATAATTGATTAAAATAACCAACATGGTTATAAAACTAAAGACAACTAAGTACGACATCTCTTGATAATGGATTAAAATAACAATAAATCATGAAATTAAATAAACCATTAATTTATAGGTATTGTATATAACAAAATATATATATATATATATATATATATGTTAATTGAAATATGTATAAATTGTAACCTAACAAATAAATAATAAATACATTAGAATTTTAATATATTTAATTTATAAACAGTATAAAATTTTGTTTTTTATAATAATAATAAAATAACGAAATAATAAAAAAGAAATATATTTAATTTATAAACAGTATAAAATTTTGTTTTATATAATAATAATAAAATAACAAAATAATAAAAAAGAATTATGTAAATTAAAAATAATAAAATAACAAAATAATAAAAAGAAACATGTAAATTAAAAATAATAAAATAACAAAATAATAAAAAGAAACATGTAAATTAAAAATAATAAAATAAATATACGTGGGTCCTAAATTATTAAAAAAAATAAAATATATATATATATATATATATATATATATATATAAATTACGTGATCTTAAAGAGTCATAAATTATTTTTAAAAAAATAAAAAATATATATAAATCGTTATAGAATAAGGTTACAACAAATAAAATTAAAAATAATAAAATAACAAAATAATAAAAGAAAACATGTAAATTAAAAATAATAAAATTAAAAAAACATATATTTGCCTCACGTCAACATAAGTGTCCTTAGACAAGATTTCCTTAGTACCACTCTAGCAAATCCATTAATACAAAAAGATTCTTAATATATTTAATCTATTTTTATTTGGCTCGGGTCAATTCGAAGGTTTTGCCCAGAAACCAAAAACTGAACCAATTCAGTTTGGATTCAGAAAAAATGAACCCAACTCTACCCGAAATGTTAATCCAACCCCACCCAACCCTTATAGTTCGGGTTGTCGGGTTGAATGTACACCCCTACTTCGCACGTGTTATATGTCTGTTATGTGTGATGTGATTATCATATGCTATGCCTATGATATGATACGTTTATGATACGATATGATATGTCTATGATATGATGTAATAGCCCAAAAATAAATAAAGAAATAAAAAACAAATTATAAAGAAAAAAATAGTTAANAAAAAAAAAAAAAAAAAAAAAAAAAAAAAAAAAAAAAAAAAAAAAAAAAAAAAAAAAAAACTGGTCAGATTTGAGAATAAGTAAAATGGCTTTCAACAGATTGCAGATTCAGAGTTGGTCAGTTATTACGGTAAAATCCTATCTCATATTTCTTTTCCTTTATAGTTATCGTTATAAGAAATTAATTTAGTTATTGTTATAAGAAATTAATTTATGATCAAATCTTTCTATCTTACCGTCGGTAATAATCAGATCCCATATACAATTATTAGATTTTTGTTAGCATTTTAGTTATACGAAATAAGGTTATAAGGTTAGATTCAATAAAATTTTAGGTGGCAGATCTATAAACTAAAAGATGGTAGCCTATACTTAAAATTGGCCAGTAATATCTGTTTCCACAATTGAAAAACCTATTTACAGAAGGAAAAAAAAAAATGAGAGAGAGAGAGAGAGGGAGATTGAGGAAAGATTTGTTAAACAATATTTAACAATAAAAAGAAATATCAGAGGGCACTGAGCTGGTTTAGCTCCTTTAAATTTTGTCTAATAAAAAAGATCAGAATTTTTATCAGAGGGCAATTGAGCTTCTTTAAATTTTGTCCAACAAGATTAGAATTTTAAGATGGCTAATGTAAATTAGAGTAATAATTTTATAGAGTTAAAACTTGAAACTGATGTCATGAGCTTATATAGGTTGACTCGAATTTCAAAGGACAGAATCGAACTTTCATTAAAGATATATTTGTGACGACTTAAGCTATCCAGGTAAGTGACCTTACTATCGGCATGGTTATATTTGATGTTGACACGTGCCCTGTGGTTCTGCACGTGTCATATATATTGATATGTGTGAATTGTCTGTGGATCGATATGCTTCCTATATGTTATGTTATGTTATAATATGTGGTTTGTATGATAATAATTATGGTATGATGTGCTCAAGGATATGTTTGAGATAGGGTACGAGAAGGATGCACAAAACGAAATGTAACGATAGGAGTAAGATACGTTCATGAAACGTTAGAGTTAGGTTACATACCGGAGTGCTATGGATAGGAGAGATTGATGAAAGAATACGGTTAGGTTATGGGTAGAAAGGGATAGGTTTGTGATAGATTGATAGAACGAT
>NW_019646457.1:57880-74025 GCF_002806865.2 Cucurbita pepo subsp. pepo
GGGGTCACTTACTGAGTATTTCTTTAAATACTCAAGTCATGTGCTACTACATTTTTTAGGTTAAGGCAAGACATTCCTGTACAGCTGACGACGGCATCGCAACTCAAGATCATGACACATGCATAGGATAGTGGCATTTATTTTCTTAGACTTAGGATAGAATAGGATGTTTTAAACTTAAACGCTTATTTATTTTATTTCGAGTCTTTTGTTGTGTCGTTTTAAAGATGTTTTCGAAACACGGAAGTCCATGACTGTGTTTTAAGTTAAAGGTTATGTTTTATGGAATTTAAATGAAGTCTTCCGCCTTCAATGTTTATGATATGTATACAGTAGCGACCTTAAATTAAGTAGAAAATTTCGGGCCGTTACATATGATATGCTTTAGAATATGATACATGTTGTAACATGATATGTTTTATGATATGACACGATGTGACACAATGAATGATATGAATGACATGCGATAGGATGTTTCGACATGATGCACAACCCCGATACATGTTTTGAAAGCTATGATAAAAATGATATAATATGAAGGAAAATTGAAGAGGTTGTTTTACATGATTTAATGAATGAAAATGTTGGAACCTCATGTACAATTATATGTTACATGCATTGGAAAATTTCTCCTTTTACGATGGTAGGGACGTGTATGTTATGAAAAAGAAAAATAATCATTATGTTTATCATAATGCTGCGATGATCACTATTCCTACCAGGTGTCCGGCAACAGCACTAGAGAATGCTAGCCCAATTAGGAAAAGAGCCCAAGAAGTGTGAGAATCGACTGGTGGGTCTATACTCACATGTGTGGGTTGTGTGTAGAATAGTAAACATACATACAGTTACCCACTTAGGATAGTCGCCTAAGGGAATACAAATTTAAAAGATAGGTTCCACCCATGATTATGTGTGCTTGCATCTTCTCAATAGTGGGGTCACTTACTGACTATTTCTTAAAATACTCAAGTCACGTGCTACTCTTATTTTTCACGTAAAACTAAGGCTCCCCTGTACCGCTGATGATGACATTACAATTTAGAAAACCATAACACATGCATAAGTTAGATGTATTTAAATTTGTAGACTATAGGTTAGTATAGGGTATTTCTGTTTTATTTTAGTATAAGGTATAAGTTTATTACAATATTTTATGATTTTATTTCAAATGATTATTTCCACATAAAATGATTACGTTATGTATACAGTAGCGACTTTAAGTCAAGTAGAATCTAGGGCTGTTACATTCGGTTCGGTCCCTCCAACTCTGGATATTTTTATCCTATTTGAATATTTCAAGTATGGATTTTGATTTCATTTCCATGGTAACATTTGTATTATGTTTGAGATTAAATTAAACCTAATGGATTAAAATAGGAGTTTCCTAATGAGAGTGTGACACATATTTCTCTTTGTATTTCTTCTTTTGTTCTTCGTGTTCTTCGTGTTCTTCGTTTTAATTGAGTGTGTGAGTTGTACGTTGAGTATTATTGCATCAGAGAATTTACACCTTGAGCAAATGATTGTAAAAACAGTGTTTTTACATGATGATCGAGATGAGGAGATCTATATATAGCAACCGAAAAAGTTTGTAGTTTCAGGTAAAGAACACTAATGTGCAAGCTCAATAGAAGCTTGCACGGACTAAAACAAGCACCAAGATAGTGGGTACAAGAAGTTTGACTCCTCAATGTGTAAGAGTGGTTTCCACACGAGTGAAAAGGATTAGTGTTGTTACTTAAAGAAATACACTAGTTCTTATGTGTTTCTACTCTTGTATGTGGATGATCAGATAAATCATCTGTAGGTAAGCATGTCTTCCATATTTGAGATGAAAGATTCTTAGGATGACGATTTCTCGAGATAGATCTACTGGCATATTAAATCTATCACAGGAGTAATAACGAACAACATGTTGTCCAAATTCAAGGTGAATGATGTTAAACCTGAGATTACCCTTTTAGCAAATCGTGTTAAATTGTCAACGGAGAAATCACTCGAGACAATTAAAGAGTGTGAGCCCAAGAGAACGTTAAGAAGTTCTACAAGATTTTGTAGGCGTGAGTTTTAAGTTTTATTTTATCCTTAATTTTTCACCACAAATTAATATTCAACGATTAATTATTAATTATATTAATTAATTAAAAATTAAATTAGTTCAATATATAAGTTAATTACAAAACTATACTAAAGGTTTATGGATGAAATTGTAATATTTTTGAAAATAGTGATAATTGAAAATTAAATTAAAAAATTAAAAAATTTTGAAGTTTTTTTTTCCCGGTTTATTATTTTATTTTTGTCTTATTTGGAGGAGAAAAACCAAATCGAACCGGATTATTAGAAAACCGGACAGATGTCAACCTGTACGGAGACTTTAAATGTCAAGTGTGGATTAGGGTTTAGAATTTCACTTCAGTAGTTGAGGTATCCACCGGCGACAGTCCAATGGCAGAGCATCCCGCGCCGCCCGCTGACCAACTCGCCGCCGTCACCTTGAACGACGATGCTCCCACTTACAACTCTCTCAAAGCCGAATTCTCTGACCGCGTTCCGATCCGTTCAATTGTCTCCCGGCCCGATGGCGGCGCAGGCCTTGCCGGCCAGAAGGTTCGCGTTGGTGGCTGGGTCAAAACCGGAAGAAAGGCCGACAAGGATGCGTTTGCCTTTCTCGAGTTGAACGACGGCTCTTGCCCGCAGAATCTCCAAGTGATCATCGAAGCGTCTTTGGCGGATCTTGGCCAGATTGTCCCTACTGGAACCTGCGTTGTTGTCGATGGCGTCTTCAAGCTTCCTCCACCGGGAAAGCACCAGAAAGTCGAGCTTCGGGCTGATGCTGTCGTTCATGTCGGTCCGGTTGATCCCGCTCGGTATCCTTTGCCGAAGACGAAACTCACTCTCGAGTTTCTAAGAGATTTCGTCCATCTCCGCCCTAGAACCAACACGGTAAAAGAAATTGAAATTGTCTTCCGAATTTGAATAGTTAGAAATTGAATCAGATTATTTCGATTGGGGTTTTCACATTTGTGGATTTCATTTATTACATTTTTCTGCAACAACACAAATCCACGAGTTCATGTTTTCTCTACGATTACAGATATCTGCGGTTGCTAGAATTCGAAATGCACTTGCATATGCCACTCATACATTTTTTAACAAGCATGGATTTCTTTATATTCACACACCAATTGTCACCACAAGCGATTGTGAGGGTGCTGGTGAAATGTTTCAAGTTACGACATTATTGAGTGAGGCTGAAAGGTTAGAAAAGGAGTTGGTTAAGAACCCACCTCCATCAGAAGCAGAAGTAGATGAAGCAAGGCAAATTGTCAAGGAGAAAGGAGAAGCTGTTGCCAAGCTGAAGGCATCTAAAGCTAGCAAGGAGGAAATTGGTGCTTCTGTTATGGAACTGAAGAAGGCAAAGGAGAATGTTTCTAAGCTGGAAGAGAGAGCAAAGCTTAAACCAGGCATTCCGGAGAAAGATGGGAAAGTTGATTATGCAAAAGATTTCTTTGCTCGACAAGCGTTTTTGACTGTTTCGGGCCAGCTGCAAGTCGAAACATATGCCTGTGCTCTTAGTAGTGTATACACCTTTGGACCGACCTTCCGTGCCGAAAATTCTCACACTTCAAGACATCTTGCAGAGTTCTGGATGGTTGAGCCTGAAATTGCATTTGCAGATTTGCAGGTTTATTTACTATGCTTAAATTTTGTTCCTAGTTGTATTCTTTTCTGCTTTCTCTGTTGGAATTGCTGGCTTAGAAATTTGACTAGGTATAACTATCAAAAGACACAATACCTCTGAAATTTATCTTGTAGTGGATGCTTTATGTTCTAGGATCAGTTTATCTCCTCTTTTAGTTTTGTAATTAATTTCTATAAGAAAGCCATTTTGGTTGCCCTAGTGGTCATTCGTTACGATCGGAGGAAATGGGTTCAAGCCATAGTTGCCATTTATCTAATATTTAACATCTTATGAGTTTCTTTGGTAACTAAATGTTAATCTTGTGCACAATCTGGCCTTTCCTTAAGAACTCTAATTGAGAAGAAGCTGCTAGAGGGCTTTGGTTTAAGTTTGCTGTGTTCTCTGTTAACTACTATGCAATATGGCAATCAACCATGGAATTGGTTAGGATAGGAATAAGAAAAGCAACGGAACTCTGCAAATAGGGGTTTAGTTCTCTTTTGTTGATTGTATGCTCTTCTTCTAGAGATTTAACTGAATTAACCTTATGTGACATCTTTTCTATAATTGTTTGAAGGACGATATGAATTGTGCGGAGGCGTATGTGAGATTTTTGTGTCAATGGTTACTTGATAACTGCCTAGATGACATGCAATTTATGGCTGACAAGTACGACCGAACTTGTATTGATCGTCTCAAACTGGTCTCTTCAACTCCTTTCGTTCGAACTTCCTATACGGAAGCTGTTGAAATACTTGAAGAAGCTGTAAAGAAGGGTAAGGTGTTTGAGAACAAAGTGGAATGGGGGATTGATTTAGCTTCAGAGCATGAAAGGTTTGTGAACTCCGATGCTTTTCATTTACATTCCACTTGAAACAATGGTGATTATTTTTCTGCTTCCTTGCTCAGATACTTGACTGAGGTAGTATTTAAAAAGCCCGTCATTGTCTATAACTATCCAAAAGGAATCAAAGCATTTTATATGAGGCTCAATGACGACTCGAAAACTGTAGCTGCAATGGATGTTCTTGTACCAAAGGTAGTTTAGTTATGTGTGATTTGTTTCACCATTTTTGACATTTTGTTTGAAAAAAAATTGAAATCTTGGCTCTATTGAAGGTTGGGGAGTTGATTGGTGGAAGCCAAAGGGAGGAGCGGTACGAGGTTATTCGAGACAGGTAGAAGAACAATACATAGTTTTCTGGTTGTTTCCCCATAGTCTGAATTGTTTTTCCCTGCAGGATCAAGGAGATAGATTTGCCGCTCGAGCCATACGAATGGTATCTCGATCTGAGACGATATGGGACAGTGAAGCACAGCGGTTTTGGCCTCGGCTTCGAGCGAATGCTTCTTTTTGCCACTGGGATTGACAACATCAGAGATGTCATACCCTTCCCCAGATACCCAGGCCGAGCAGACCTATGATCATATATATTTACACCAAAGAGATATGTTGTTGGGTTTTAATTTATGCTCATAAATTTTGGATTGGTGGGTTTATTTTATACAGAAACTATTGCATTTCAAATGACTTCAATTGGTTTGATGTGTTAGATATTTTGATACTAACAGATTTTAATTTGTTTACAGAGAAGATTGTAAAAAGAATGTAAAAGTGGATCAATGTCACAACAAGAGTCTGTTATGGGAGCGATTACTTCTACATTCATTTCACGTAAGACCCTAATTTTGCTTATGAATTTTTCGTTGAACTTTACTCGAATTTATTCCTTTTAGACTTCACTTTTAGCATTTTTTTACTACAACTTCAAATTTTAAGGATTAAAATGAATATTTTTAAAGTTAGAATATAATTAAAGCTAACTTCCGAGGTAGATGGGTTGTAAAGTATTTTTTTTCCCCTTTTAGAGAATATATAACCCTTTTAATTGATGGAGGATTTAGGATCGTTCACGTGATGTTCCACATTGGTTGGGGAGAAGAACAAATTACCATTTATATGAGTGTGGAAACCTTCCCTTAGCAGACGCGTTTTAAAACCTTGAGGGAAAGCCTGAAAGGGAAAGTCCAAAGAGGACAATATCTGCTAGGGTGGATCTAGGTCGATACAATTACAGGTACAATTACAGTCCCAATAGGAGGAAAAGAATTGGATAGCGCATTTGGGGGTGAGCATAAACATAATGCCTCTATAAATTTACAAAAAGTTGAGTATTAGAGAAGCAAGACACACAACAGTAACACTGTAGCTAGTAGACCGTTTGATTGCCTACCTTGAAGGAAAAATGAAGATGTATTGAGTATATTTTAAGTAGATTATTTTTTAAAGTTGGTGGAACCAGGGCACAGTTATATTAAGCATGAATGACCTACCAATAGAATATGACCAACCAATAGAATTTAACATGAATGAGGGTATGGAGTATCCACAAAGCCTAGGGGAGCGGGTGATGGAAAGCTGGCGCCATGTCTCCTTATAATAGGTTTTAAAATATTTCTAATCTTTCCAAAGTAGACATTGTTTTGGTAAGCGATCATATTGCCTTCGAATATTTGATTGACACCAAATTTCGTAAGCTTTCATCTTAATTGTATCGTGGATTATGACTCTCCCCACTTAATCTCGATATCACCTCGACGACGATCCAAATATAGGACTAGCTGCTAACTTGATTTGCTGAACTTTATCGCGCCCTTGATTAAATACTAAAACCTGTGCACTATTTACGGGCTATCCCATTATCGGACCTTCTCTCGATTTTTGAGATTTGCAACATAAACCCAACAAAACACAACTGCCTAATGGTTGTGGGTTATCCCACTAGAAGCTAACTCGCCCACTTCTTGGAATCGATATGGGACTCACCAGACTAATCATGACAAAACTAGCATTGGCATTCCACGTCTCAACTAGGGGAGCGTGACTCAAACGTGGCCAAACTTAGGCCTCAACCATCATATTCTTTTAGCCGTACAAAGATATGTATGACATTTCCTAGTTAAGGCCACATTCCTTTACCGTTGCAAAGTTGGCTTGTGTATCACGACATTTTCTCGTCATGACCACATCTCTTTTTCAGAAGCTAACATAATTCTGTATTGGCACTACACTTCAACTAACTTCTCATTTGTCCACCTTTTTCATTTGCCCACCTTTATGTGATGTGAAAAACGGCAACTAACTTCTCATTTGTCCACCTTTTTCATTTGCCCACCTTTATGTGAAAAACGGCGCATTTACACTTCTCTGATTTTGTTGTTATTCTTTATGTCACTCACGTCATGTTCTATTTCTCGAGCAAGTCAACATAATTCTGTAAAAACGGTCCACCTTACTGAGTATTTTTTAAAATACTAGCCACTCTATATTTTAGTGAAAGGCAAGACACCTCCACCAAGACACCTCTACACGTTGATGACATTGTACTAAAGACCATAAAGACATAGAGTAGTTGCATTTATTTTCTGTTCATTGCTCTTTTAATATTTTTTCTTCTATGACATCGTTTTATGAAATTATTTATGTACACAGAGTTGTTACAAAAATAATAATAATAATAAATAAATAACAATAAATTCGAGTTGAATTGGTTAATACTAAATTAATTTAAAAGTTTTTTCTCTTTGAAATGGTGAGATTTAGAGTATAATATTACGTTTACAAAATAGTGGTATTAGAGTGAAGGGTCACGTTGAGTTGACGAAGAGGTAGAGGTCACGCAGATTTCTTGTTTAAGACCATAAATGGAGAAAAATTATATTTTGGGCCTCACAAAATCTCTTTTCAACTGTTGGGACAACTTCCAAAGAAGAGCATGACATAATCTTCTACAATTACGTGTGCGTGTGCGAGATAAACTAGTGTGCGTGTGCGAGATAAACTAAGCTCATGGACTTATTATCTTAAGTTGGAATAAGTTGATAGAATCCCTTTTTTACATCCCATGTCTCTTCCGTGGGGCGATATGGGAGTGAAAAAAGAAAAGAGGGATAAAGTTTCTTTCGCTTTTGACATAGTGGGCCCAATAGGAGGCCCACACGATGGACTATTGTTTAGTGGGAGAGCGTGCCCCTATAATTGCAACATCATGCCTAGGTTGTGAGAGCTCTCAGCTACGTGAATGGACGCCCTATAACATAGGAATATATAATTATCAGAGTGTTCTACGAATAAAAGTAGTATTTCTAGTGTTTCAAGACATTCAAAGCAATAGTAGAAAATAAAAACAACTTGAAGCTGAAAACATAAGTCACCCAGAGAAATGCATTTTTGTGGGTTACAGTTAGAACTCCAAGACTTATATACATTTCCAATACTTCAAGACTTATATACATTTCCAATACTTCAAATAATGAATATGCATTTAAATTGCTGTCATTCGATTGGATCACTTCTTTCTTCCACTCTCTCAATGCTCGATTAGAATAACTAAACTTGTCTCTCGTCCCTCTCACAGTTCATCATCAAAGGGCACAAAAATCTTGAAGCTGAGTTCATTAGAAGAAACTATTATCTTACATCCCTCCCCCAAAAGAGAAGGTGGATAAAGAGATTTCCTCTGCCTTTGCTTTAGGCTTCCCCAAAAAGTTTCATACCAATAGAGATGTATTCCTTACTTATAAACGCATGATCATGCACTTAATTTAGCCATGTCAATACAATCTTCAAATGCCGAAGAAAGAAATTGCTAGCCTCGAAGGTGTAATCGAAAGTGACTTATGTGTCGAACAAAAGGGTGTACCTTGTTCGAGGGCTCTGGAGAAAGAAGTTGAGCCTCGATTAAGAGGAAGCTGTTCGAGGGCTACATAAACCTCAAGGGCAGCTCTATGGTGTACTTGTCCGAAATTGGCTAATTTATGGAATGATCATGGGTTTATAGGTTTATAAGGAATACATCTCCATTAGTACGAGGTCTTTTAGGAAAGCCCAAAGCAAAACCACGAACATTTGTGTTCAAAGTTGACAATATCATACCATTGTGGAGAGTTGTAATTTCCAACCGAGATTTCAGAATGTTTCATGGTTGTAATTATTGGTAACTCGATAGAATGTGGTGGCTATAAAAAGAAAGAGGTAGGCAGGCATGGTACTGGGAAGTCAACTCCAATAGAGTTGCATCGGGATCTCATCAGTTTCATGCACGTATCTCACTGTCCACTTGCCCAGAGTTGTGGCTAATGAGCAAAGGAAAATGAATTTTATTGGAAAGCTGGGAGATGCTAACGAGGCCAACAGTTTTTCTTTGTTTTTAACATCATTCTTATTCTTTACCCTTTTTTGAGTCTTAATAAGAACCTCAATGAAGTCAAAAGGACATTCTTGAGAAGCATTGTCAAAAAGTTTAAAGGGAAGAAAGTCTAAGAAAGTTTCAAGCTCAGGTAAATGGCCTGAAATGTTCACACCTAATGGAGTTTCTTTACAACTTATGAATCAGTATCAAAGCCTAAGAAACTCACACCAATGTAAATCATCATGCTTGGGCTCTGGAGCTTCATGAATGGAATCACATCAAACGAAAACATTCATAATATAATCAATCAAATGAAGAAAGCAGCCTAGCCTAGCCTAGAAATTTTGATTCCAGAAGCAGGTATTAACACAAATGTTCAAACCATCAAAACGTATCCAGAGAATGAATGCTTTCATCCATTTCCTTCTCTGTTCTAATTCCTAATCATGTTTTTCTCTAAATCTACTTCAAACCGATTTCTATTCTCTTCACCTGAAAACCCTACATCCTTTACTATCATTCATTCATCTATTATAAAATTAATTGGATAACACAAAATAAATTCCTGGAGAGGCAAACAATGGCAGAAAGGACAACGATAAGAAAATTCAACAGATAGAGGTGAAGAGCATACCTGGAAAATAAACCTTTGAAACTGGTGCTTTGGAAGGGGCCGCGCGAACGCAGGCCCCCGCTGCCACAAATTATGACGTAGGCTCTGCCGCTTTGGGCAGACCTTAGACGGGCACCCCTCCTTTATGTGCAATGGAGGTCACCAATCTAGGCCATGGGCCTTCTTGATCGTCCATCGACCTCGTCCAGGTAAGTATGTTTCATGGATAGCTAGTGTCTTCTATTTATAGTGTTGTGATGCTTTCCTGCTCGCTAACTTGAGCGATGTGGGTCTTTTCTTATCACTAATTTTGAAACAACGAGTTTATTGATTTTGTTTGGAGTTGAATATAAATGCCCTTAATTTTGAAATTAAAGTATGTGTGAGATTTCGATTTCATAGCTGAATTCAATTATCAAGCAAATTAACACATGGAGCCTAGTAAGAACACGATTAAATTATAAACTAAATTTAGTTTATGATACGTCGTATTTGTGTTTAATTGATCCATAAATTTTAAAAATAATAAGTCCAGTTGGAATATTTGAAACACGGTAATCCTTATCACCTTAGATTAACCTCGAGGAGCTAATATTTAGCGTCCTGGAAAAGAGAGATAAGATTTAAATTGCCTAGAAATCCTTACGAACTTAGTAGACCTCCACGAAACCAAAGATGACTAAAGTAGTTCTTTAGATTAGGTTGATAGTAGTGTGACGGTGTCTATAGACCTTCCACTACCCTTTCCACTCCTATAACAAGCTAGGCACATGGCAGCAACGATAATGTGAGCTTCAGCTTTGTGGAATGGCCAATGACGTCCTGAATATGGCCATTGTGTTGTAAACCCCTTCTTGAGAGAAGAGCATGGGACTACATTGGATAGCCTAACAGCTAACCCGAGCTAAATAGAACGTGGGGATCACATACCCCAAGCTTAGGTGACTCTATGGTCATAAGGGATGGGCTAGCCAACCTCCTTTGGATGATGTTTAGAGTAGAAATTATCATATCGCCTCACTAGATTTTATGAGGTCTTGCCTCAAATTAGGTGACCGGTCATTCACCGCATAAGCAAAGTAAGTTGTCAAGGTTAAAAAGAAGAAAGATTGTAAAAATTTAGCAAGAAAAGGTAGCCTCGGTAACGACCTGAAATTTTCTACTTAATTTTAGGTCGCTATTGTATACATATCATAAACATTGCATGCGGAAATACTTCATTTAAACTTTCATAAACTATAATATTCAGTTTAAAATACAGCCATGGACTTACGTGTTTCGAAAACACCTTTATAATTGACACAAGAAAAGGCAAAATAAAATAAATAAACGCTTAAATTAAAAACATTATATCCTAGTCTAAGTCTAAGAAAATAAATACGACTACCCTATGCGTGTGTCATAGTTTCGAGTTTCGATGCCGTCGTCAGCCGTACAGGAATGCCTTGCCTTAACCTGAAATAAAGGTAGCACGTGGCTTGAGTATTTCTTAAAATACTCGGTAAGTGACCCAACTATTGGGGGTTAAATGCAAGAACATGCGAATGCAATGACGAGACCTATCATATCAGTCTATTTTTCCTACTACATTATTCTAATGGGCAGCTTGGATGTGTACCATATACTCTACACACAGCCCATACGTGCAGGTATGGGCTCACCAGATAGTTCGCACACTGCTGGGTCCTTTTTCTTGTTGGGCGAGCCTGCTTTGGTAGCTCTCCTTATGCCGACACCCATTAAAATTAGTAATCGTCACAACGGCATTATGTAAAACCTAATGATTCTTCGTCGGCCTGGTGGATGTACGCGTCCGTACCCTCGTGATGGAATAGGGGTATCCCCCAATGCATGAGGTCCCAACATTTTTCCATTTTCATTATCATTTAATACAACCCCGCTAACTTTCTGTACATGTCATATCGTTTTCATATCATTTCACATATCGTTCATCATTCGTATCATATCATTTCTCATTCTTCAGTTCTCATATCATAAATAATTCTAACGGAGTTATATTTCATGCAATTTATCATGATTTCATGTTATTCATATCATGCTGTATACACGCAATTTAGGAGACATAACATAACGTCTTATACTTTTAACATAACATTTCATCATATACATTCGAAAGTTTGATTCTGTTTTTTGAAATCCAAGTCAACCTATGAGCACATCAATTTCAAGTTTGAACTCTGATTAAAAGTCTTGAAATGTTGTATATATATATATCATGCTATTTTCACTAAATAAAATATCATTTGGAACTTAGAGGCACACCTAGGTGGAGGAACAGGTGGAGGAACATTCGAGAACTAAGCGGTAATAGAGGGGTTCTAGCATATTTTTTGGTTGGTTCTAGCAGGGCTCAAACCCGCAACCTTCGACTCATAAGACCAACATTCTAACCAACTGAGCTATAGAACCTTAGATGTTTTGCTTAAATCAATATTCGATGAAAATAATATAATTATAAGATCATAAATAGCATATACATTAAGCTCATAAAAATAGGTCTCACCGAGATTTGAACTCGGGTTATTGGATTCAAAGTCCAATGTCCTAACCACTAGACCATGAGACCACAAATATTTACAAAATTTGTGTGTAATAAATCTCTGAACTTTAAAAAATAAACAGTATCTTCATATACTTTCAAAACTTTAAAAATGACTAATGTGTCCTCATTTTTTAGTTTCGTATTTGATAGGGTTTCAACCTATTAAAATTAATTAAATTATTGGATCATATGTACAATTATTTTACCCTTCCTTTTCTAGGATCATAAATATGGTTAAAAAAAAGATGTGAAAGAAGTATAGGGACATTCTGAGTATTGGATTTGGGACGTGTTGCACCCCAAGTAAGAATTATACCGCTAGATCTTTTACTTTCATTTCAAAGAAATTTTTTTTATTTTAGTTAAACTTCTCGACTAGGGGCATTTCAAGAATTGAACTTAAGATCTCTCATACTCTACGAATTCTAAGTACAATTTAATAAGATATAGGTTGTGATCGCGGTCAAAAAATTGATATCCAATATAATATAAACATGCAATAGGTTAGTTTTCTTCCTTAGTGATCAACCATTAGCTCTTCTCGGTCTGATAGTGTGCGTTCGGACCAAAGGGCATATGGTTCTCCTTCCAGTTTATGTCGTAGTGACATGTGGCGCAATCAGAAGGGTCGTAGGTCACTAATTTGATGAAGGCAGTTTGGGTTGGTTGGCTGCGGATCTTGGACCAAGTCACCAGGAGGTCCGCGCTTCCCAACCAAACACTGACACATGTTGCGTAGTAGCCTATGTAGGATCGGTATGGCAACCCTAGAGGGGGGGTGAATAGGGTTTTAACGATAAAAGTGTTTAAACGTGATTAATTTTTCTAATGATGAAACTTTTTGCAAATAAGTAGAAGATGATAATTACTATAACAAAGTAATTCAAGTCAAAACAATAATCAAGTAGAACGTGCAATAAATCACAATAATAATTTTGAGATTAAATAGAAAAGAGTTAGAGAAAATGACACCGTAGTTTTATAGTGGTTCGGTCAAACTCGACCTACTCCACTCCCCAAGCGCCTCTTGGGAATTTGAATAAAGAACTTTCTCGACTCTTTCCACGGATCTGAGCCAAACCGCTACACCGCTCTTTTTACGAGTTCAAGAGCAAACTCAATCCTTTCCACGGCGCAGGATCAAACCGATACAAGTATTTGAGTTTGATAATAACACACCACAACTCTCTCAAAGAGTAGATTTACAATTTGGGATACTCACAACTATTTCCTCACAATACAATAATAATCCCTCTCAAGAATAAGATGAAAAGAAATAAACTTGTAAGCTTGGAGAGAGCAACAAACAATGGAGACTTTGAACAAATGAGGATTGGAGAATGTATGTAAGTTGTGTATTTTAAAATGTGGGGAAGATGAGTTTATATAGAGGAGAAAAGTGGCAAAATGTAGGATTGAATATTGACCATTGGATTGTGTTAGGAATAATGGAAGGTGGAGATTAAAAGTAAATAAATAAGAAAATTTTCTAAATTCATTTATTTCAAAATTTTAATATAATAGTAATATAATATAATAATAATAAAAAGTTATGTGAGTAACGGTCAAATGAAATTCAAAATTTATTATAAATATAATAAAATAATAATAATAAAAACTATGTGAGTAACCACCAAAATTTTAAAATATAATAATATAATAATATAATATAGTAATAATAAAAATCGATGTGAGTAACGGTTAGATTCAAATTTATATTTTGTAAAAATAACTTTATTTAAAAATATAGTAATAAGAAAAACTCCACCATTTGTTACTCTCCCAAAATCATAAATGTCATACTTTGATATATTTTGATTTGTCCATCATTTTGATTTTGCTGCCACATCATCACGTCGGGTATGTTGTCTCGACTGTAATTTCTTCGTTTTAGCTCTAATTTGAGTAATTGAAAAGTCGTTGAAATTGTTATTCCCGACCTTATACTGTGGACAGTTCAAAATACTGAAAATAATTAATAATTAAAAAGTAGGTTTGTTATCATCAAAACATCAATTAATTGATTGAAACTAATTGAAGTGAGATCAAGGCCAAAAAGCCAACAGCCTAGTTGCAGTTCCTCACCGTTTAGCTGACATGTGTCTCTATCAATCCCCGACCATCAAGTTTAGTGATTCTATGGTTGGAATAACTTAATTGGTTAGAGTGTGGCCCTTAACCACAAGATCATAGGTTTAAAAACCCTCATTCTAACATTTTCATATTTATTTATTGTGAATGTCTATCAAATCTTTATCTACCTCTTTGAATCTTAAGACTAATAGCCTTCGTTCCATCGAGTCGACTTTTCCTCCACCGATCTCTACGGTAAGAACTTTAGCCTCATATTATCACTATACTTTATTTACCTATCTTAATCTCATTTTGTTCCTGCTTTTTTCTATTTGCAATGTAGGTATCTATCCCCCACTCGAAGGGTTAGTAAAAAAATAAGGTAGGACCATATGTGAGTCAATAAGTTTGACTTAGTAAAAAAAAAAATATTTCGAAAAACTTTAAGNCGAGATTTGAACTCGGGTTATTGGATTCAAAGTCCAATGTCCTAACCACTAGACCATGAGACCACAAATATTTACAAAATTTGTGTGTAATAAATCTCTGAACTTTAAAAAATAAACAGTATCTTCATATACTTTCAAAACTTTAAAAATGACTAATGTGTCCTCATTTTTTAGTTTCGTATTTGATAGGGTTTCAACCTATTAAAATTAATTAAATTATTGGATCATATGTACAATTATTTTACCCTTCCTTTTCTAGGATCATAAATATGGTTAAAAAAAAGATGTGAAAGAAGTATAGGGACATTCTGAGTATTGGATTTGGGACGTGTTGCACCCCAAGTAAGAATTATACCGCTAGATCTTTTACTTTCATTTCAAAGAAATTTTTTTTATTTTAGTTAAACTTCTCGACTAGGGGCATTTCAAGAATTGAACTTAAGATCTCTCATACTCTACGAATTCTAAGTACAATTTAATAAGATATAGGTTGTGATCGCGGTCAAAAAATTGATATCCAATATAATATAAACATGCAATAGGTTAGTTTTCTTCCTTAGTGATCAACCATTAGCTCTTCTCGGTCTGATAGTGTGCGTTCGGACCAAAGGGCATATGGTTCTCCTTCCAGTTTATGTCGTAGTGACATGTGGCGCAATCAGAAGGGTCGTAGGTCACTAATTTGATGAAGGCAGTTTGGGTTGGTTGGCTGCGGATCTTGGACCAAGTCACCAGGAGGTCCGCGCTTCCCAACCAAACACTGACACATGTTGCGTAGTAGCCTATGTAGGATCGGTATGGCAACCCTAGAGGGGGGGTGAATAGGGTTTTAACGATAAAAGTGTTTAAACGTGATTAATTTTTCTAATGATGAAACTTTTTGCAAATAAGTAGAAGATGATAATTACTATAACAAAGTAATTCAAGTCAAAACAATAATCAAGTAGAACGTGCAATAAATCACAATAATAATTTTGAGATTAAATAGAAAAGAGTTAGAGAAAATGACACCGTAGTTTTATAGTGGTTCGGTCAAACTCGACCTACTCCACTCCCCAAGCGCCTCTTGGGAATTTGAATAAAGAACTTTCTCGACTCTTTCCACGGATCTGAGCCAAACCGCTACACCGCTCTTTTTACGAGTTCAAGAGCAAACTCAATCCTTTCCACGGCGCAGGATCAAACCGATACAAGTATTTGAGTTTGATAATAACACACCACAACTCTCTCAAAGAGTAGATTTACAATTTGGGATACTCACAACTATTTCCTCACAATACAATAATAATCCCTCTCAAGAATAAGATGAAAAGAAATAAACTTGTAAGCTTGGAGAGAGCAACAAACAATGGAGACTTTGAACAAATGAGGATTGAAGAATGTATGTAAGTTGTGTATTTTAAAATGTGGGGAAGATGAGTTTATATAGAGGAGAAAAGTGGCAAAATGTAGGATTGAATATTGACCATTGGATTGTGTTAGGAATAATGGAAGGTGGAGATTAAAAGTAAATAAATAAGAAAATTTTCTAAATTCATTTATTTCAAAATTTTAATATAATAGTAAT
>NW_019646457.1:75168-81110 GCF_002806865.2 Cucurbita pepo subsp. pepo
TTAAAATTAAAGAAAATGATATGCTATTAGTGCAAATATATGTGGATGATATTATATTTGGTTCTACTAACCCTTATTTGTGTGAAGAATTTTCTAAATGTATGCATAATGAGTTTGAGATGAGTACGATGGGAGAGCTCAGTTTCTTTCTTGGACTTCAGATCAAACAACTGAAAGGTGGTATCTTCCTAAATCAAGAGAAGTACATTAAGGATTTACTCAAAAGGTTCAAGTTCAATGAAGGTAAGATTGCAAAAACTCCAATGAGCACATCTACCAAGCTTGATAAGGATGAAAAAGGTAAATGTGTAGATATAAAATCTTATCGAGGTATGATTGGATCTTGACTTTACTTGACTGCTAGTAGACCTGATATTGTGTTTAGTGTATGTCTTTGTGCTAGGTTTCAATCTTGTTCTAAGGAATCTGTTCTATATGCCGTTAAAAGAATATTTAAATATTTGCTTGGGACTATTAATTTAGGATTGTGGTATCCTAGAAATGTTGGGTTTAAATTGGTAGGATATTCTGATGCGGATTTTGCGGGATGTTTACTTGATCGTAAAAGTACTAGTGGAACTTGTCAATTTCTGCGTAGTTCATTAGTTTCTTGGTTTAGTAAAGAGTAAAATTTGGTTGCCTTATCTACTATGGAAGCGGAATATATTGCAGTTGCTAGTTGTTGTGCTATGAAACAAACTCTTTGTGATTTTAGATTAAAATTTGATAGTGTGCCTATATTGTGTGGTAAAACTAGTGCTATTAATTTAACCAAAAATCTTGTTCATCATTCTATAACTAAACATATGGACATTAGACATCATTTTATTAGAGAGCAAGTGCAAAATGGACATATTATTCTTGATTTTGTAAACTCTAATAATCAATTAGCAGATATTTTTACCAAATCGTTCAATGAAGAAACTTTTTGCAAAAATAGGCTTGAGCTTGGTATTATTCAGTATGATATATCTTGAATTTGACTTTGGTATTACTTAGTGTTTATTTAAAGGCATGTTCTTAGGGGAGCATGTTATTCTTTCATTATTTTTTATTGTTCATAACAAAGGGGAGAAAATTTTTTATGATTATAAAGGGGAACATTTATGAAAAATATGTTTAAGTTTGTTATTTTATAATTAATGTATCACTTCGTTGTTATTTTATAATTGATGAATCACTTCGTTGTTGTGATGTTTCATAATTCATTAAAACATTAATATAGGGGGAGAATATGGATGTGAGTGAATTTCAAATTTCTGATGATATATTAGAATGACTATGATGATGCATCGATATTGGTATCATGATATTATTATTTGGACATGTTCATTATTTTAAGTTTTATGGTTTTACGGATTTCATACTATTTTTTTTTCTTGAAATGGTATGTCATCATAAGAAAGGTGAGATTGTTGGCTTTTTTGCCTTTAATCTCAAATTAAGTAATTTTAATTAATTAATTAATTAACGTTTGGATGATAACAAACTTACCTTCAATTATTAACAATTCTCACTATTTTGTTCACAGTCTAAGGTTGGGAATAACGATTTCAACTATCTTGTTCACTCAAATTAGAGATAAAATAAAGAAGTTTCAGTCAAAACAAGATACCCGATGTGATGATGTGGCGGCAAAATTGACATCATGGACCAATCAAATTCAAAACAAGATAGTTGACATGATGATGTGGTGACAAAATTTACATCATGGACCAGCGGGCAAAATTGACATCATAGACCAATCGAAGTATGACATTTATAACTTTGGTAGAGTAACAAATGGTGAAATTTTCAATTGCTTTTTAATCTAAAATAAAAGTTTTCCATTACTATTTCAATAAAAACTAGTTTTCTTCAATTATAAACTTATTTAAATTACATTTATAATATTTGGATTAGATTTATAAAACTTTCTAATTATACCCATATGGTTTTCATTAATATTTTTTTTTATTATATTATTACATTTATATATATATATATATATATATATATATATAATGAAAATGAATTTAAAATGTTTTGAATATTTATTTAAAATAATAATATAAATATATAAACACGTGGTCTATAATTTTTTACAATAAATTTAAAAATAAATAAATATTATTTTTGGTGTCTTCACGTTTGAGTGGTCTCTATCAATTCCTATTTTTACAACTTTATCACTATTTAAACTCATCCCCTCTTCATATCTTTCATAACACAACACAACACAGAACACAATACACAATTTTCATAGTTTTCCCAACTTCATCACTGTTTAAACTCATCACCTCTTCATATGTAAGTATTCGAATTTTTGTTTTATTTATTTTAAATTTTATGCTAAGATTTTATTTTTGCTGCCAAAACGATGAGATATTATGCTGCATTTATTGTCGCTAGAACATGTAAGATTTCTAGCATGGAAATTACTACCGAAAAATCATAAAGACCTTTTATATTCCCATATACAACTCTCCTCCTTCTTTGGAAACAACTTTTGCTCTCCAAACGTTTAGGGTTTTCGAGGGTGTCTGAGAGTACGTTAAAATCGAGAGGGTTAGCCAGGAAAAATGTGTGTGGTGGTTCGCTGGATTTTCTTCGGTGAGTGGCCGGAGGGAGAAGCGACCGAGGCTATCGGTATTGAATATCATTGCGCGTCGGTCGGAATAGGCGAGCGGTGTCGTCGCATCGTCAGAATCGGGGTTGTGACGTCGTCATTGGCGGCGCAGCGACGATTAGGGTTTTTGTGAGATTTCGGGTAAGGAAGACGAAGGAAAACAGGTCGGGTTCACGTTTGGTCTCTGGACCAGCCCACGGAACGAACGCGGGCCCTGTGCGTTTCGGCCCAACGCGGACGCGCGCTGCAGCCTTGGTCTCAGCTCCGCACGCGTGCTCTCAGCTCGGCTTGACGTGTACGGCAGCTCGGCTCCATCAAATCCCGCAGCTCAGCTCGGCGGCTTAATTGGTCGGCTCGGCAGCTAAGCTTGGTGAATCGGTATCACTATAATATATCGATTCCAAGATTTTTGGCCCTTCCGAAGTCGTTTCTGCCCTTATTTTTACCATCCGAGGTCAGTATGGCTCCTAAACGTTAAAGACAGATTAGGTCAAGGGTTTATTTGATAAATAGCATGAGGTTTAGTTAGGGTACCTTATGAAAGGTTCTAAATTTTTATGTGGTTATCATAGGACTTATTTAACCGCTGGGATTAGCTCGTTGTGAGTGACTTCAACCAAGACTATCGAGGTAAGTGACCTTACTGTTGGAGTTAGCTTTCTACGTGTTGTATGATGGTGCGTGCCCTGTGGCCCCTGCATGCACCATATTTTATGTGATATGATTATGTGATGTATAGATTGTATTGACCGTAGATTGTGTATGTTATGTGACGTATGAACTTGTGTTGACTGTTGACTGTTTATGTTATGTCATGAATGAGATGTTAGTATTGTATGCCATGAATATGTTGTTTGATGCCATAGATACACGTAGAATTATCGAGTCATGTTATGAGATGTTTATGCAACTGGAATGTTATGTAATATGCCATGTAATGTAAGTCATGTGAGATGTCATGTGATGTAAGAAACGTAAATGCAATGTTAGCACTGCTTATGTAATGCCATGTTAAATATGTTAAGGGACCTCATGCATATATGTATGTCACGTGCATCGGGATTCTTCCCCTTTATGATACAAAAGAATGAAATACGATATTTATGTTCGCCATAATATCATGCGGGCCCTTTTCTGTTCTATGGTGTCCGGCTATGTGTAACACGTTGTGCCCGACCAAGTCAGGCCCAGGGGGTACGTATAAGAGCCCGCCTGGTGGGTTCATGTACACGTACATGGGCCATGTGTGAAGGAGTACCACACATCCAACCCTACCCGGAATAGAAAAGTGCCCAAGGCTATGAAAAGTTTATGAAAAGTTAGGTCCCGCTCATATGTTGCATGTGTTTGCATTCCTAACCCCAACAGCGGGGTGACTTACTGAGTATTTCATAAAATACTCAAGCCACGTGCTACCTACATTTTTCAGGTAAAGGCAAGGCGCCAATGTACGGTTGACGGCGGAGCTGAGGCCACCATGGAAGTTGGAGACGGGATATTTTTAGGAGTTTACTTTTATTAGACTGTTTTAAGTTATAGGATTGAGTATCGTTTTATTTGGATTTATTTTGAATTCAGTATTGAAGGTTTATTTACGGAGTTTAGGTTTTGTTTTGGATTCATGAATTTTTATGAAAGGCTCTTTCAAGGTTATTTATGATGAGCTTCCGCTTAATGAGATAAGTATGCATGGGTGACGTCACTAATTAGGTTAAAGAAAATTAGGGGCGTTACATCATATTTTTCAGAACACAACACACACAACGTAGAACACAATACACAATTTTCATAGTTTTCTCAATCTAAAATTTTTGTTTAAAATCTTCCATTGTTGCTCTCTAAAAGCTTCCAATTCTATTTCTCTCATCACTTCTTCATATTTTTCAGAACACAACACACAATACATAGAATACAATTTTGTATTTCTTGTTTATCTTATTCTTGAGAGAGATGTCTATTATATTGTGAGAAAATTGTAAATCTATTACTTCAGAGAGTTGTGGTGTGTTTCTATAAGATTTCAGACATTTGTACAGGTTTGATCCTGAGCCGAGGAAAGGATTGAGTTTTCTCTTGAACTCGTAAAAAGAGCGGTGTACTAGTTTGATCTTGAGCCGTGGAAAGAATTGAGTTTGCTCTTACACTCGTAAAAGGAGTGGTGTACCGGTTCGGCTCGGGCTCTGATCTGAGGAAAGAGTCAGAAAGTTTTATTCAAATTCCCAAGAGGCACTTGGGTAGTGGAGTAGGTCGAGTTTGACCGAAACACTATCAAATTAAGGTGTTATATTTTCTAACCCTTTTCCTATTTAAATTTCTTTTTCTTTTTCTATTCAAATTCTAAATTATTGTTAATTTTTATGGCATGCTATCAAGTTTTATTGTTATTAAAAAAAAAAAATATTGTTGAAACCATATTCACCCCTTCTAGGGTTGTCATATCGATCTAACAAGCTCTCCATACAAACTGAATTAAACAGAGAAATTTGCATCTCAGTCATGTAAAATTGATGGAATGAGAAAAGAGAAAAAGGAAAAAGAGAGTTATCCCGTTTTGTTGTCGTTCTAGAAGTTCTCCTTTTCCTAATCAATCCTTGTTGGTCTCCTTTTCCTTCTGCTATCAATAGTTGCTGGATTAGGATTTTCTTTTTCTTCATTGGTTTCACAGCAGCGGAGGCTGCTGCTGTCTAATCTGATTTCTCTCCCCAAGTGTGGGCCCTCCGCTACTGCTGTCTAATCCGATTTCTCTCCCCAAGTGTGACCCCTCCCTATTTTAGGTATCATTTTCCTTTTATAATGCTTGTTTCTTCTAATTTAGGCTGAGAAAGGGTAAAATTGTCCACCTACAATGTTTCGTAGCCAATGATCCACGTGGACTGCTGATGTGGATAAAAATTTTCAGGCCATTCCCGCAAAGTTTACCAAATAGCTCAATTAAGTGTACAATTAAGCTCGATTTATGGAAATTAATCTTCTTTTCATATTAAACCACAATTGGCTATTTCATGTATACTAATTAGAATAAATGGAACAATTAATGAGAAAATGGTGAGTATAAGTGCAAAATTAACCGTAGAAAGACTTGATATAACTCTACTTTTGGAGAATTATAAAAAAAATGAAAAAAAAAAGAAGAAAAAGAAACAAGGTTGAAAATTACCAAAAGAAGAGACGAGGAGCAATATCATCCCAAGAATGAAAGCCAAGTTGAGACTAAGTTTGTTTGCGATTATGTTGTATTGTAAATGGTTTGATGGGATGAGGTTCGTTTCATTGTTGTCCATCCCATTGTATAATCTTTGGGACAATATTCAATTAATTTGCTAATATGAATTTT
>NW_019646457.1:84117-115352 GCF_002806865.2 Cucurbita pepo subsp. pepo
TTCAAATTTAAGTTGAGGAAGACCTATGACTAATGAATTTTTTGAAATATTTGAGATCAAGTACATACTAGCATGTCCTAGTCTTCTATGCCATAGCCAAGAGTTATCAAGCAAAACCGAAAGACATTTATCATTTGTAGGACAATCATTCAAATCAATAGTATACACATTATCATCTCTATTTCCTACGAACAAAACTTTTCTATCACTAGCATTTTCAATTATGCAATTATTCTTATCAAATACAACTCTAAAACCTTTATCACATAATTGACTGATGCTAAGTAAGTCATGCTTTAAACCATCAACTAACAATACATTTTCAATGAGAGTACAAGAGTCATTACCTATAGTACCCTTACCAATTATTTTACCTTTCTTGTTATCACCAAAGGTTACTAAGCCACCATCCTTCTTGGAAAGATTCACAAACTTGGATGAATTACCCGTCATGTGTCTTGAGCAACCACTATCCAAGTACCACTTATTTTTCTTGGAGGCTTTCAAACAAACCTAAAAACAAAGATATTCAAAATTGACATTTTGGTACCCATACTTGTTTGGGTCCTAGAAAGTTAGTATTCACAAATTTAGGAATCCATTTCATATTTACATTCATATTAAAGACATTGTATTTGGATAAGTAACAAATTTGCGAGTGTGAGAATGTTTAGTGTGACACTCCAAGTTAAATATATTAAAGACATTTCATATTTGCAAAGATGTCACACAAACAAAGAGAAGCAAAATTGTTTGTCATATTTGGAACTATCCAATAAATTTACAAATGCACCACACAAAGAAATAATTTAGGGATGTTACACTTTTCGAAGTCTCAAAGTCTATCGTTGATAGACTATATCGATGATATGCCGTTTTTATATGGATCGACAAAAAAAAAATTATCATTAAAGACTTTTCTTTTACCGTCTCTCACTTATCGGAGTTCTCTTTATAACTCTGAGGTAGATAAAAGTATCGCATTGACAACTTTCATCATTTCTGTCTTTATACTAGAGAATGTTTAAGTGTTTTTCTTCCGTCTCTATCATAAAGTTGTGCATAGCTCTAGGGTCGACCATTGTGCTCTTGGCCGATCTATGGTTAACCTAGTCCTCAATGTACGTAAGACATTGACAATTTTGTCTCTACAGCTCTTTTCTTGAAAGCAAATAGGTACTTTAAGACCCCCAATGCAGGGTTTTCGACGGTTTGGCTCGGAAGGCATGAAGGTCCACTGTTTGTGGGTATTCAGATTCTCGATAGACCACCTCGTATATGAAGCTGGACGAGGACCATTGATTGTAGTTGTTGTGGCTGTGAAGTCCTTGCCATGGATTTCTACCCATCTTTTTGGAGGATTCATAGTTTCCTACTGCTTCAAGTCTCCCATTGTTGGGATTTATGCCCTAAAGTTTTGTAATTAATTATTTAATAATTCTTTTATTCGTAATTTTATATTATCGCTGGTATGGAAAATCCAAGATGTCACGGCACGAATTCTGAGACTTCGAAACTCGGATCGAAAGTAAAAAGACGAAAGCGAAAACAAATAAAAATATAAGTAAAATAAAATAAAATAAAATAAGAAAATGCAGTAAAATTAAAATCAAATTAAGTTAAACAATTCCACATTAAAATAAAATTACAAGACTTCGAATTTATTACAAAGGGGAAAATGGACTTGGATACAACTAGAAAATGAAATAGACAAGACTGACAAAATGGAAAGAAGGACTGAAGTTCCATAACGACCCCCTCTCTGACTGCATAGCTCTCGAACGCTCCTCCACCTTGACTCTGCAACCTGCGAACAACTGAAAAAGAAAACAAAACGGGGTGAATTTATAAATATACCTAGTAAGTATCCTTCTTGTAGGAACGACTTACGTAGAGTAACTAATCTTCGATCTCTACCAATTGATTAGCCCGGGACATGCCCAGTTGTTTTGCAGCAGACATGTTTGTGTACTACGATTCAAGGAGCCAACTTGGCTGTAATACCACTTATCACAATCACATTCTTGTGGAGCGGGATAGCGATTTTGCGACACTTATTCTAACCCGATGAACAAGTCAGCAGTATGAAAATTGTAAGTCGTAGACAATTCGGACGTTTGATCGAGCCTTGGTCATGTTTGAAAGAAAGTGTTTTAGAAAATGTAAGCGAGAAAAATGCGCAGAATCTTTTTTTTTTTTTTTTTTTTTTTTTTTTTTTTTGCTGCTACAAAACAATGTTACAGGCTAAAAGCAAATAAGAAACAACTAAACTTTTATAGCATATAACCCCGTAGGAAGAATTGACGACTAGTTTCATCACCCTGTAGTACATTTTGGAGCATTTTAGCCATGGAGGGCGTAGACATGATTTTGTGGACAGGTCATGCCCCCGCACTAACACAACAAGAATAGTAAATGCCAATCTAACATGAAAGCAAGTAAAGGGGTTGGAACGGGCATGCGGTCGTGGACAATACGTTTTGGACAACCATCGTCATTGGAACACCTGACACGCGACCGTAAGCAACACGCCTTGAAAAAGCCTGACTGTGACACCTTGCAACTTGACTGAAGCTCACCTCGCCTTGACAAGGTGTGTAAGTTGTAAGGTTAGTAGGCAAGATCTCGCTCCTTATGTGAATTATATGCATATGTTAGCTACGTCTTATGATCTAATTAGGTTATAATTGGTTACCGTACCTAATAACTTAGATTTTATTGCATGATGATAGATTATGTGCCATAAAATCTGAAGTGGTACTTGACGAGGGGGTAGAGCAGGTAGAGCCTTGACTGAGACCGACCCTGCTCAAATTCCTTATAAGGAAAGGCACGCTAAGAACAAGTGTCGGAATAACTCGATACCATGACACTACAATCTATGATCTTGGCCACTCATGTAAACTAGGGTAACATAAAAAAGTGGGGACAATGTCACAATATCTTGGACATGGAGAGTATTGAGATTCATGCCATAAAGCCTTGTAATTAATTGTTTAATTTTAATAATATATTTGATTATTTTATTTAAAATTTAACATTATCCATGGTATGAAAAGTCCTAGATCATTGATGTAATCTTAAACAACATGTGATTGACATACAAGAGAATCATGTTTAAGAATAACCTAAAGGGTCTATCGTATGTCGATAAGGTTTGGTCTCTTATCCTGATAACATAATTAATACGACTCTGTTTGTGTTACAAATGATTATATCTAAATCGTTCATATTGACACATGTGAGTGGGTGTATCTTATACGGCAAAGAGTTTGTATAAGATTGGACCACGAAATTTTTTTTATCTCACTTTACAAATTCATTAATCGAGAAAATTAATATTTTACAAGATGACCATATGCGACTCAATCTTAATCCGAAGGGAGTTGAGAATGACTTTTATAGCAAATTTAATGTCTACTTTTTGGAACTTGACCAAATAGGGAGCTGGGAACATAATTTCACGAGATGAAATTTACTCTTGCCGACATAGAATAAGTAGACGAGTAGTTCCCTTAAGTGCTGATTTCGGGACTTGAACAATGGAGTCACACTCTCTCACCGACCCTGGAGGGACTTGGTTTATGGTTTGATCATAAATAAATTGTTCATGAGTTAGTGGCACTTAAGGCATAAGACATTACGAACAACTCGTGATTGCTTGTAACGATTATATCAATGGTAAAAACTTGTTGTACACTATATAAGCGTGCAACTCTAGGTCTACAATGGAGTGGCCTATAGTTAATGAACAAAGTTGATTAATTAAGGAATATATTTAATTAATTTTATATCATTGCAGCTTATAATCAATACGGTCATAAGGTTCCTTTGCTAGCTCATAGTAACACGAAAAGGATCGATTTAGTTGAAGGAAAAATTCAAAGAAGAAAAAGTATTTAATTTGAAGTGTTCAAATTGATATTTAACATATGAAATAGATTAAATACAAAAAGAGAAAAATATATTTAGTTTGGAGTGTTTAAATTACAATTTTGAAAGAAAAATATAGTTAATTTAATCAATTCAAATAAGAGAAATATATTTATTGCTTTGGATATACTAAATGTTAAAATAATCCATGTATATAGATAATTGAATCAAAATATATATTTGAAATTTGAACGAGATTTAAATTAGTTAAATATATATTAGAATATCCTACCATGTTAGATATTCATATATATTATTTGGTAAATATTTTCAAATTGCTGTAGAGAAGACTCTTGGGTTGAGCCAAAAAGTATCCCACGCTTTCTCCATTCCAGAATTCTCTCTAAAAATCTCATTCTCTCGTCCTTGCAGATTTTCTTTCAAGAAGCAACCACAAGCCTTGACTTTGTGTTCGATTCCTAGCGATGAATACGTTACAGAGGAGATTCAACTATTGTAAAAGTTTGAGCAAGTATTTTAAAGATGTGCAAGAACTTTCTCCATATTTCTTCAATGTAGTTTGTTTAACATTTTGTTTTGTTTAATCCTAAGTAAGATCAGAGACGATTCTAATACTTTCGCTGCACTAGTTAAACGTTCATTTCCAACTGAGAGGTCAGCGGGACACTTACAAATTTGATCCATTGACATTTAAAGGGAAGAACATAACCCCAACTCGTCGAATAAGAAAAAGATCTAAACACCACAAGCTTGTTATGCCACTTTTTGAGGCGGGTGAAAATGAGATAAAGTGGACACTATCCAATGCGAGTCTTGTGAAGGAGAAAATGTTGACAAGTGGCCAACTATAACAGCTTCCAATGAAGCCAAATAACTTTAATACATGTTCTCATGTGCACCGACCTCTATGGTTCAACTACAAAACACCCCACGAATACCACTTATCACAATCACATTCTCGTGGAGCAGGATAGTGATTTTGCGACACTTATTCTAACCGGATGAACAAGTCAGCAGTATGAAAATTGTAAATATGGCCACATCTTTTTCTACAACAATTGTATGTCTGCCAGCATCGCCACTAAGTTTTTTGCTAAAAATATCATTTCAAGAGGGAAACAAATTCGAGAAACTAACGTTAGAAGTTTGATCTGTCAACCGATAGGTGGAACTACATTGGAGGAGACTTAAGGCGTAACACAATTGCATTGTAGGATTTTGATAAGTATAAAATATATGATTTTTATGTCATGTTATTTGCAATGGGTTAATTTATATTATAAAATCATATGTTTGTCCAGGTCAAAGTTAGACTAATACTCGTAGTGACGATTAAGAGTAGCTCTCTAAGCAAGGGGCCTCCCTATCGAAACATAAACGGTTTTGTTTTCTTAATACAATTGGATATACATACTATTGTATGGTTGTATGTTATTTGTTGTCGTGCTCTGTTGGTCATGATGAATGTTTTTGGACTCGTATATTTGTATATTATAATTATTGAACGGAATGGACATGGTATGGGTTACAAATTGTATGTATCAAGTAATCAACCACTAAGATTACGTGAAGGGTGGTGATTGTCGGTAATTATTTTTGTGGTAAAGGTTGCATGTTGTATATATTTGGTAAAAATGACTTCTAAAAATGGTTTTTTGGTGAGTAAATTACACCTTATGTATTTTGGATAATCAACCCCTAAGGTCCCATAATTTTGATGGATGAGTTATATGATGGTTTACACATTTGAGTGTCTTATTTGAATATTTTAATAACCACCCTCTTAAAGTGATTTTCATATCCGGCTAAAGTATAACATAAATGCTAGAACTATTTATCAACGCTTCATTCCATGACTTCCTTAGCTGGCACCATTCTTTAGACATAAGTTCCATGCTTTTACTCAAAAATGTTGGACATGAGATGAGTACTTAAAAATTCTTTGTAAGTGAACCAATATTGGAGCGGAAAAAGCAACCACATGCAATCAGTTTTATGACTAGTGGGAATGTGTTGTTAAAAACCAATAGACGTGCACGTGAATCCTCTGTAAAATACTAATAGAAAGGGACACTATTAGAAAGGGAAAGAAGTGTGTAATAACGTGATGCCTGTCCATACTAAAGAAGTAATACATACTTGTGCGACATACAACATGCATAATGTCTCTCGTAAGAATCATGGGTCAACAAGTGGTCATAATACTTTCCTACTTATTATGACATAAATTCATTGGGAGAAATACATACCCATTCAAGGTATTTCATTAATGCCTTCTTGGAATTTGTGCCCGAAAGCTGGTAGGTGTTGTAGTGGATGACTTTCTTATTTATTAATAAAATAATCAATTATTTTATATTGGGTATATTATTATGTAGTATTGTGTAAAATCAAAAGTTTTTATAGTAAACTTGATCGATATGTAGCTGACACACAAGAGAATCATGTTCAAGTAATAATCTAAAGGATCCATAGTATGTAGATAAGATTAGGTGCCTTATCCTAGTAACACGATTGATACGATCTTTTTTGTAATCGCAACAAATGATGTGATCCAAATCATACATGTGGAGACATGTGAGTAGGAGTATTGATCCCTCATGAATGTATATAGTAAATTGATATAAAATTCACAAGAATAAGTGTAAGTATACGCTATTGCAATTAGCAAGTAATAAGTAAATTATAGATTGTACAAAGAATCTTTTATCTCGGTCAATTTTGTTGCTGAACATTAAGTGAATTTTTAGTGTCATTCAAATGCGTATAATAAGTTGTTGAATTTTGTTGTGAATTTTAACTCCTTTTAATATATTTCCAAACCCACTTTGGTGGTCATACAGAATTCGAATTATTTTCAACACTTTAGTTACCTTCAAGTATTCTTGCAATGGAACCAAAGTAGTAAAAGAATTTCTTCACTCCTCTCTTCTTTCTAATAAGAAAATAATTATGTACGTTTTACCAACTAAACAAACGGGTAAATCTTTAATGACAACTCTCTACTAAACTAAAACCACACTGTCAACGTGCTTAAACTATATCAAACTTCTGTTTTCCCTAGAAGATTTAGCTCCTCCTACAAACTGAATTAAAAAGAGAAATTGAAAAGAGAGTAAATTATTAGAGAGTTATCAAGTTTTGTTGTTGTGCTTTAATGGAAGTTCCTCTTCTTTGAGCTCTCTCGTCTACCTCTTTACCCTAATCTATCCTTTTTGGCTTTCTTTTCCTTTTAATGTTAACCGTTGTTGAATTAGGGTTCCTCCTGTCCTCTGATTTTACAGCAGTAGAAGCTTTTGCAGTATGTTTTGCATTTTCCCTTTTGGTGGCTCTCTTCCTTTAGTGAATCATTTTTCCTTTTATATGCTCCATTGCTTCCCATTTATGGCTGAAAAGAAGTAAATCGTCCACCTAGGAAGTTCCTTATTGGGTAGTCAATAACCCACGTGGCTTGCTGATTTGGACTATAATTCCATGTTGTCCGAAAAGTTTGCTTTTCAAATTGCTACAGCATCAGGATCAACAATTTGTACAAACATGTCATCACCAGCAGGGTTGTTTCTAGATTTGCTATAGCATCATGGTTGAATATAAATGTTATAGAATTGTAACAAATAACTCAATTAAATGTACAATTAGACTTGATCTATGCATATTGATATTCTTTTCCTCTTGAACTACAACGTACTATTCCATTCTTACTAATTAGAATAAATTGAACAATTAATTAGAAAAAGGGTAAAAATGAGTGCAAAATTACTATAAATAAAAAAAAATCTTGGTATAACTCTATTTAGGAGAGCCAGTCACACTCCCAAAACTTAAGAGATTACTCGAGTAATCATTCTCTCTGCGCTCCCTTTTTTTCTCATTAACAAATATATATTTTTCTATGTATTTCTGTTTGTAGAGTATTCACTAAACTATGATTCTGATCACACTCCTTATATTTCTTCCTCTACTCAATTTTTCTCCCACATTGCACCCCACACTAGAGAATTAAGTCCTACAAGAAAAATAACACGTTCATCACTTCTACCGTATCGCCCAATACACTTCTAGGATGGTTGTCACTCCTTTTACCTTTGCTTTAGTGACGTGGCTTCATAATTTATTTCCTTAACTTTCTCTTGACATAATTTTTTTTTTTTTTCTCTTCCAAGAATTCTTCAAGTCATCTCCCTATTCTCTCATGCATCCATTTGTGGGTGCTGATCACCTAAGTCTTCAAGGGATACTATATAGGTTAACACTCATTCTCCCTTAGCTCGACTCTCCCATACCTTCGATTTAGACACCTCCATTGGTGATGCAGATTTTCTGACAACAAGCAACGGGGTAATTTTTTTTTTTTTTTTTTTAAGCATTGAGAGTTCAAGCTTAGGATCGAGAGGAATTGTCTCATGTTTGGATATATATATATATATATATATATATATATATATATTTTTTTTCCTTTTTTTTTCTTTTTTTTCTATTTTTTTTCTAATAGAATTGTTTTAATATTTCCAACTTAAACTGGTCATTGTTTTCGATGAGCATTGGTGTGGGTGTGTAATCATTCTTAAAAGTAGATTGAGGTGGGAAAGCTCTTGGTCATTGTTTTTGTTGGAAAAATAATCTAAGATTGGGGGAATAATGGAAATTTTTGTTGATTAAGATGAACTATAATAGATTGGATCCTCACCTTGAATTTGCTAAATACTTCTTTCCATTTGGGCTTTAATTTCCTTGACTTTTTTTTTATTTTTATTTTATTTTAAGGAAACACACTTCTTACCTTACTCTTTTATTTATTACAGTGAAATATCTTACCTTGGATTTCTAGTTCTTGTACAAAACATCCCTACTGCATATTCGAAAATGCATGATCTTACCTTACCTAATAAAAATCATGCTTCTAGGTGCATGCATGAACATCATTCAAAACCATATGTCGATAACAAAACAAAAACAACCAAGCAAAATATAGATTCATACTTATAAGTAAGACAGTAAGGTTGCAAAAGGTGTAGTCAAAGAATTCTCTTGTCTTTAGGCATCGTGAGAGGAAGTAGCCCTATGTTTAAGAACATACAACATGCATGAGGTCCCTCGTAATCTCATCATAACGTCTCTTCTAACACAACCCTCTAGTCTCATCTCTTTGTTACTCTAGGTAACACATGCTCGTGAATATTTATATTAATATCATTTTCATGCAATAAGGATTGTGTCCTAGGTCGATCTAACGACATGATGCAGTATGACAATCATCATCATACAACATGCTCAATATGGAAAACATCATCATATTAACAAAAACGTCATGCAATATCATACTCATCAATAAGTGTCATCAAGTGCATCAAACATAATATGTACTCATGCATCAAAACATAAATCACATACCTATAACATGCATCACAGCTCAAGCATCATACTCATACATTGTCATAAACATCATACATCATCATACTCATACATCGTCATAAACATCATACATCATCATACTCATTCTTCCGTTCGTTGTTTTCGATGCCGCTTTTCGTCCTTTTTTTTCTTCTTCCTCTTTGTTTGTCTTCCCTCCTTCCTTCCGGGAGTTTCGTGGCTTGAAACAACCTATAACAACAGATCTATGAATGTTTAGGAAACCTGAAATCTCGACCCAGCTTTCCGACGACGACGCATATGAAAACGGCACAAAACATACCTTGAGTTGATGGGCAGTCGTCGGGGATCTCTTTCGCAATGTAACTTGGGTGTTTTGGCATTGGTTTTGGGTTGTTTCGGTCGTGGGTTTCGTTTTTGGATCCTCTCCAGAAAAACTATGAACTCTCTCTATCTCTCTATTTTTCTGCTCTTTTCTTCCTTTGTGCAAGTGTTCCAAATGTTGGCTCAAGGCTGGAGGAGGGAGCGAACGTTTGGAGACGATCTGTCGAGGTAGTGGTTGTGAGATCCAAAAATTCCGGTGATCGCTAAAATTTTCTTGACCTCGTTGGCGACATCGGTAAATTTTTTTTATAAAAAATACCGTTTCGTTACAAAATTGTTCTCAAATCGAGCTTGAACACATAACCAATGCTTGATCTTTCGGTATCGTGATATCCAGCATAGTCAGCATCACAGTATCTGGCTAGCTTGCAGTTTTCGCTTCTTTTGTACAAAAAGTCATAATTGATTGTACCTTTGTCATATCTGAAGATTCGTCGAGTTGCATCTAAATGAAGCTTCTTTGGACTTTGCCTGTACTGACTAATGACTCCAACTTCATTTTCAAATCCATTTGGTTGGTTCATGTAGATCTCCCGGTCCAACTCTCCATGCAATAAAATATTCTTCATATTCATCTATTATTCACAATCTTTATTTGCCACAAGTGCTGGAGGGAACTTGTACGATAGTGATCTTTGCCACTGGACTAACATTTCATCATAGTGTAGTCCATATTCTTGAGAAAACCTTGGATCTACAGTTTGAACTTTGTATCTCATGATTGATCCATTCGGAGTACACTTTATTTTGTAAATCCACATGCAAAAGATAGATTTAATATCTCCTGATCTTGGCACTAGTTTCCAAGTTTGATTTTGCTCCAAGCTATAATTTCTTCCACCATTGCTTTCTCCCAAGCCGAGTTTTGTGATACTTCTTCATATGTCTCTAGCTCATTAACTTCGTTTTTTACAATAGTTGTATTGGCATACTTTGGATTTGACTTCTAGATTCTTTCTGACCGTTTAAGTCGTTGAGATGTCATTTCCTTTTCACCAGGACACTTGGTTGAGTCACTTCTTGCTCACCAACATCAGTGTGACTTGGATATTCAGACACATCAGCACTTAAGCAATTGTGTACAGTTTGTTTTCTCGTCTTTTGTGGAAAATTTCTTCAGTTTGCTCAAAGTATGATAATACTTCCTTCTCTTAGGGTCACCCCGCTTCCATTGCACCACTCTGATCGTCAATCATGTGGTTTGAGCATCTTGAAACAATGATCCAGTCATCATCATAATTGATATGTTCGCCCATCATCGTCATGAGCGCTAACTCATCTTTTTCTAACATGGCCTGTCTATCCATCTCTATGACACATATTGCCTCTGCATCCCATTCGTCCTCCATCTCCTGCTTGGACGTTGTCACATTGTTTTCAACGGACTTTTTCTTGGACCAACAATCCCTAGACATGTGACCTTCTTTCCACAATTGTAACAAATACCTCTAAATCTCTTCAATTTAATTAGGGTAGACGACTTATTGTTGCTCCAACTTTCACTTGTGTATCACGCTTCTTCTTCCTTCAATGTGATGTCTCCCATTTGTTTAGCCATGACTTCTTGGCTGGCTAACATATTTTCAAACTCTACAAGTGATGGTTGAGTGGGTCATCCTTGTATAGCAATAATGAAACTTCTATATTCTGGTCGCAATCTGTGGATAATGATCCTCTTCATTCGATCTTCTCCAATTGCAGACTTCGGGTCTAGTTTAGTAATCTCTCGACAAATCGACTTGATCTTGTGGAAGTACTGAGCAATCGTCATGTCACGTTGTGAAATTGATAACAACTCATTCTCCAGAAGTTGTGGTCTTGTATCGTTCTTCTTTGAGAACAACATCATAAACGTGTCTCATGCTTCTTTCGGTGTCTTGTCATCTCAATGTGCTCTAACATTTTTTCTCCGATTGTGGTCTTCGAGGCAAACATTATTTTGCCTGCTTTGATTCTCCATTTGCGCAAGGCACTGCTAGAATCATCCTCTGGCGGCGTAGTTTCACTCCCGCCAATGACCTCCCAAAGGTCCTGTCCTTGTAATTAGAACATCATGCATGTTGCCCACGTGTTGTAATTGTTGAATTTCTTAATTCCTCCTACAATTTAGAATTCCTCATCGTGTTGGCAATACCTTAGTAATATCAAACGAGCCTTTTCGACGCAAAACTTGCAGTCACGGACTACTCACGACACAAAGAAACTCACTCACTAATAATCTCAAAAAATCGTTTTTGATGTGGAAGATCAGACAGAGTTGCAACCACAGAGCATACTAAGAAATTCCAAGAGATCAGACAACCTACACCGACCTTGCTCTGATACCAAATTGTTGAACACAACTCTCTGTGGGAAATACTCGCACTCTTTTATTAAGACCAACCGAGAAGAGATTACAAAACAATCAGAATACTACTGCACTTTTTGCTTTGTATTTCTTTGGGATGATGTCCTAGGTGAGATGAAAGGGTATTTATAGTAGAAGCTAGAAAATTTATTGATAAAATTTCTCACCTTGTTCCTAAAATACAATCATTTTCCTAAATTTATTCCTAAAATACAATGACTGCGTGTTGCCCATGCGCGCATATCCATGTCATGTCAAACCCTTTATTCATCCCGTCAGCATCATTAATTTTTCATTAATTTTACATGGTCCATTTTCATTACAATAGAAACATTCTCCTTTAGCAGTTTTATCAACCTCAACTCTTTTTCCATTTGAGGCAATTGTAGTTTTATTGTTCTTCACATTGGATTTTCTCCTTTTGTTCTTTATCCCACAGGCTGAAGCTCTGGACTTAGTTCTAGATGTCAGACCTCCAAATCTGAACTTACCAGAAGCGGCAACATTTGTCTCCTCATTGTTCCATTTATTTTTTCTTCAGACTCAAAAGTTGCCTTACCGAATACATGCTGTAGTCATGCTCCCTAAATAGACTCTTGCCTTTTCATTGGTCTTCATTCAATGATCATATGCATCACCTACATTATGTGCAACATTGACACTAGATTATTGAGAGAATTCCTCATTCGGCACAAATTTCATATCATTACACCTTATCACGATTCAATTTTTTAGCTTTTCGAAAAATGGATCGTGACGTAGACCGAAGGAAGTAAAAAGACGTAACCTNAAAAAAAAAAAAAAAAAAAAAAAAAAAAAAAAAAAAAAAAAAAAATAGACTCAAGAAATTTAAAACATAAAAAATGTATATTTAAAATATTCAATACATCAAGGGAAAAAATTAGACTGGACAAAAGACATAAAACCCATACTCTTGAATCTAGGTTCTTTCTCCATGACACCTCTCCATATTACTCTTGTTGTTGACCAATATCTAGTCATTACCTAAAAAAACATGTGAAAACTAGAGCAATAAGTAGTCTATTTATAGGCTCTTAATCGTGTCAATGGCTGATACTAAGGGTACTATTTTTAATCTAACCTTAAGGCATAATCATAGGTTCAGTTTTGAAAACATACTATTTTTAATCTAACCCTGACATCTCACTTTCATGATGAAAACATGAAATGTAGTGCATATAAAAAGAAATAATTGAATCGGTCACATCATCATCTTTTTCCTCAAATTGATGGAAGAAGCCGCGTGGTCTTACATGTACCGTTTGAAAGTCGACTCCATAAGCCTTCTGTGAAGGTGTAGAGATTAATTTCATTAAAATTAGTGATCTGTGAAGTGAGTTATCAAACGAGGAAAAAGGCTGCACACCTAACTTCACTTCCAGAAAACGTTCACCTTCCTCTCCTCCATTAAGGGTGTTAGAGAGCTCCACTCCCTTCAATGTCTTTAGTAAATTTCTTTCACTTCCTCTCCTCAGTCTATCTGTATAGTAGACATTGTTGGATTCAAGTCTAGAAAGTCAAGGTATTTTTAGAATATAATATATATGTAACATTTTACATGAAAGATTAAATTNATTCAAATAGCATAGTAAAAAAAAAAAATAAAGAAAAGCAAACAAACAAACAAATAAGGAAATGGCAAATGGATAAATGGTAAGAAAATTACCAAAAAAAAAAAAAATCCAACAAATCTAAATTTCAACACAAATAGATTGACATTTGTGAAAAAAGAAATACTTCGGACACAATCCAGTAGTGAAACTATTTTGTTGACTATGGTTTTTTGGTCTAGCACAATCTTGAAGTAAATGATAATCTTAAATTAAGGACGCTAAACATCAATATACTGAACTGACTTAACCTTTGTTAAAAAGAAAATACAAGTTTGAGGCAAAGCATCTATAACATTTTTGTCCTGTCCTATGCTATTGGTACATATATGACATGAAAATTGCTTCTTTTTTTTTGTCATTCTAACTTACTTGATTGTAGTACACGTCTATACAATCCATGAGTCTCCTGCAATCACAAGAAACTTGTTCCCAGAGAGAGGTCATTTAAGTTTGAGAGAATCTGCGAACGAGTCGTCCCAATTTGTTGAGCAATTTCAAGCTGCTCCTCCAACGGTATCATCTCGTAGCTGCCACAAATGCGAACATAATTATGAGCCATTAATCACATAATACAACCAACCAGCCTCAAAGGAATGATCATGGGTTTATGAGTAAGGAATACATCTCCATTGGCATGAGCCCTTTTGGGGAAGTCCAAAGCAAAGCCATGAGAACTTTGCTCAAAGTGGACAATATCATACTATTGTAGAGATTCGTGATTCCTGGTATCAAAGTCATGCCCTTAACTTAGTCATGTCAATAGAATCCTCAAATGTCAAACATAGTTGTGAGCTTTGAAGGTGTAGTCAAAAGTGACTAAAGTGTCGAACAAAGGGTGTACTTTGTTCGAGGCCGTTCGAGAGCTCTATAAGCCTCAGGGGAGGCTCTATAGTGTACTTTGTTCGAGGGGATGATTGTTGAGGATTAGAGAGTCCTACATTGGCTAATTTAGGGAAAATACATCTCCATTGGTATGAGGCCTTTTGAGGAAGCCCATAGCTTTGAAAGCTTATGATCAAAGTGGACAATATCATACCATTGTGGAGTGTCGTAGTTTCTAACAACTTTGTCTCACTTTAATTGAGTCGACTAAAAAGGTTCGGGACAACTTACTGGCATAGTAATTCACAATCGACAATGCTGTCTGGACCACTTCGATGAACCTTTCCATTTGAATGAAACTGGCGAAACGACCTTGGATTTAAACCACCGACATGGGGAACGGCATCAACAAGTTTCTTTTGTAATGACTGCAGTCTACGAAATGTGAGTTCATCAAGAGGTGCAATACAACCAATACTTCCATCAAGGGTGCCAAATAACAAAGCGAAGCGATTGGTCTTGTCAGAAACTGTACTACTTCCTCTATCTGAAGTGGTCGACAACATCTGTAGCCGTAGAAACTTCGTCACATGAGCACCCACATGAAATTCAGCTCTTGATAGAAGCTTCTGCCCTTTCCAACTCTCAGTCGACTTTGGTGCATAATAAAATATCTGTTGTGGCATATATATATATATATATTGGTATAAACAAGCAATTTGACATGTCTCATTGATGCCACCATGATAAGATTTACTCCAAAATATTTTTAAGTGTTAGTTTACCTGAATATTCTTTTGATCATCAGAGACAGTAAGACTAAGAGTGCTTCCATCGATCAGAAATTCTGTTGCAAAGCAATCTAGAGAACCAAAATCCTTCGCCAACAAGCTAAGTTGAGCTCCCTGTTCTTTCCAACTCAGAAAGTAAATGCTCTTGTGTATATCACCAAGAAGTATGAAATTCTTGACCTGCAGAAGTTCCCACATACATACACTAAGAGAAAGGCTTGAGGTCAAAGAAATGTAAGACTGGAACTTCATCCACGTGAATAGCAAACATTTTCACATTTCTAGATTTGTTTCGAATAGTTGCAATGAATTAATTCTCGCATGATAGTCTAAAGTTTCTAGAACGTGGTATTAACTGAAAAGACGAGATCCAAAGCTCAAGTTTGTATGTCATTAACTTCCTCCCCATTCAAGAACTTAAAAACATGGGCCATACACATTGTTAAATAAATTTGACCATTAACAGCAATACTCAAGATCATCTGCCTAGATTTAACATGTAAATCATATATAAGAGATTAAATTGCAGTGAGAAAGTAGAACGTACAATGTTCAAGCTCACAACATATAAGGGTGGAACGTCGTAAAACGCAATGCCATTCAACTCTGCACCAGTCCACTTGTGTAAGATAATTTTAGGACCAGAAGCTATCAATAGATGACCTTGCAGAGAGGCTAAAGCAGAAATAGCACCCTTCAATTCTTTCGAATAAACCTCTGAAACCTGAGAGAAGACAAGAACCACAGGTTGAAATATCAACGAGAAAACACAGAATTTTTTTGAAACCTTAAAAAAAAAAAAAAAATCCTACATTAGCCAACAGAAAAGAAATGGGTAATAATATGGTTAAAGAAAGTTCAGAAACAATATTCATAAATATACCAAGGTCTGCGAATTATCAGCATCTTTTCCAACTGAAAATAAAAGCACTCTTCCTCTTGCAGCAACATCCTCCCCTTGCACATATGCAGTTCCAACTGCTAAAAGTGTTTCATTCTCTTTTGTGGTTGTGTTCTACAAAATAAAAGCCACAATATCATTATTTTTAATAAAACTAAAAGACAGATATAGAAGCCACAATGCTATAATGAGGTGTTAAATCTTATGATATCCAGGAGTTACTTCTCAAGATCACTCTATCCCTTTAATGTCCGATTGTTTATCCCAAGCTAGATACTCTATGAAACTGCGAATAAACAAGCATGAAAAGAACACTCGTTTTCATTAACGTTGAATTTTACATATTTAAATTGCCCATATATATGATAATGGTTATGTTTGTCTTTATAATATAAAATGGTTGTTCGAGGAACTTATATTGAAGGAATGACTTTAAACCCTAGCTTACCTAATATCTAGGTATTTAGTTAGATATGTTTTTCTATATTGTTACCTAGTATCTAGGTACTAGGTATTTAGTTAGTCTCTCTATTATAAAAGAACACATGTACCTCTCTAAAAATGAAAAAGAAATATGAGTACGATAATTTACACTTGCAACATGGTATCAGACTCATTCTATACTAAGAGATCAGATTAATCGGCAAAGCCTTCATAGCTACTAATTTTCCCTTGGTATCAGAGTCATTCTATACTAGGAGATCAGATTAATCGGCAAAGCCTTCATAGCTACTAATTTTCCCTTGACCAAATTTATTTAGAGCCTTCATTACTACCGATCTTCCATCTTGACCAAATTTATCTAGAGTCTTCATAGCTACCGATATTCCACCTTAACCAAATTCATTCAAAGCCTTCGTAGCTATCAAAGTCGTGTTGATATTTTATCAAGGAGAAATTGGAGAATAGATAGTTTGCATGAGTTGTGCCCCCATAGTTCAACATCTAGATGTATTAACAAAAGAACTTTGTAGTTCTATGCTTCATGAGTTAGTATTCAAGCTGGGAACATGATATCTATTATGTAGCTTGAGGGAGAGTGTTGAAAAAATGACCTGAAACTCTAGCTTACCTAATATCTAGGGATGTAGTTACATTTATTTCCTACAATTATACGTTATATCTTTTAACTACGCAGGCTACTTTCTTCGAGAATCCAAATTGAAACTAGCAATTATAAAAAGATGAATGATCATGACAACGATGACTTGGAAAATAACAAGAAAATGGTGGGGCGTAAATGAGTGTTTACCATAAAATGCAACTATAGTAGTTTCTTTGCAAAGCCATCTGGTAACCAGAGGCTTTAACAAACAACATGGGATTTATTAATAGAAGATTATTGCTCTTGTTGATAAAGTTAACTATCAGCTTTAACTCGATTTTGCCCTTGCACCAACTTGCATAACATATGCTGTTGGTCTTGAAGAGGAACTTTTTAAGTTTATGAAACATAATTCGACTCCCCAAAGGATGATTATCATACTTGGATGAGTGATGTCAACATACAGCCACTAGTGATGTTCCAAGTGTCTCACTATAGTCATTCTTGCAAGAGAGCCGACATGAACCTAGCTCAAGAGTCGTTTTCTTGAGGTTAGAGGTTCAAATTCTCATAACTTACCTTTGTTGTACTCAACAAAAGCCATTCATGCAAGAGTAACAAAATAGCGTATGAGAGGAATTCTACAAGAAACTTAGATGCCATGTGAACTAATGAACATTTTGAGAGAATGCTAATTCTTATTTCATATGCTGGAGCTAAAGGTCAAAGGATTAATATGCTTGTGAATGTAAGAAACTTACACTACTCATAATACAATATACATGCTACACCAATAATTAATAAACAGTAGCTGTCCATATTTACGAAAATAATTGTGCTACTTTAGTTTTCCTGTGTTTTCCTTATTTATAAATGATCTTTCTCCTATATCAAAGAACCTTGTATAATTCCCAATATAATTACAAGTATAATATTATTTTTCTTTTGTCTACAACTATTAACTCATCACACCCTATCCTTGTGAAAAAGAATTCCAAAAGACAGCTTGAAATTTGGGGTGTATAGGATCACCAAAAATGACGAACATGGGAAGGGGAAAAAGGCAAAAGAACTGACCAAAAGTGTAACAACGCGAATGGTAAGGGCGTTTTCAGAACTGTGCATAGCAATTGTAGCCCTAGTTTGCCAAGGGCCACCAGACTTTTCTGGTTCCAAAATCCGAATCTCAAACTCTTCCACTGAGTAAGTTTGCTGCAGTTCATCAGCACTCAAGTTATGATTCTCAACGTGACCAGCATCTTGATCAACCATAGATGAAAGCACTTGATTCAACGGCTTATGAACCTGCAGAAGATATGCCACATCATTGTTACAGCATAAGTTTGCACTCCGATGGGGAAGAAAAATATACAGTTATTAAATTAGGCTCCACAGCTTACAAATCATTAGTTGAGCAAGGTAATTTCGGGGCTAAGAGTCATAATTCAGAGTATACCCCAAAATGTTAATCAACCCCTTTTAGATAATCCAAGTGGAACTTACAACACTTTTCTGCCACCAGATAATGGTCCAAACTATATGAAAATTTATGTTTCCACAGAGGGGCAGTACCACTTCCATTTGTTTCTTGCTTAAAGAAATTTGGATATACCGGATTATGTAACAATTTGACTAAAAAAATTCTCAAACCAACATTAAATAGGATAACAAAAGAGGACAAATCTTCATGCAATCCTGGTCTTAGAAAAAATATATATCATTTTCAAATACAGAGATATGTGTTGTTGAGGAAACAACTCCTTAACTCCATCAAAATAAATGAGAACTTGGGAGAAGATGACAGGAATCTGATGAATCAAAGAAAGAGAACTGGAACAGAAGGACGCTAAAGAACCGCCTGAAACCTAACCAGAGGGCGCTAGGAAGGAGAGGAGAGAGATTCCCGTCATCCACAATGCAATTTCCTTTGTGGGGGGAGTCTTTTAGAAAATTAAACTAATCTGCATCTATTTTTACTTAATTATTATCAGATCATACCAATTAAATTGTTAAAAGAGAATTTCATTCTTACCAGATATTATAAAGATAAAAATTAATAATATTGTATATCCGTAATTGTCCTTCTATTATAGTCTATATTTATTTTGAATAAGAAACGAAACTTTTGATTGATGAAATGAAAAGGGACTAATGCTAAAAAATTATAAGCACCACAAATATTTCTTAACTACCATACTCCGATATAACAAAGTTAAATGAATCAATTCTCATCCATGGATGCATTAAATATTTCTTAACCACCAACAATCACATTAATCTTTCTCTAATGATACTCCAATGATACTATCAAATAAATGATCGAAATACAAATGATTATTACAAAATATCATAAAAACTTGAATAATATTTTAAATTATCACTTGTTAGTCTAAAAATTTATATTATTCACTTGTAGATGTGTAACTTCATTTTAATTAGTGGTTATTGGAAAATATGACATAAATGGTTAAAATAAAGCATATCATTATCAAATAGGAGAATAATAAAATAGATCAAAATTTATCATTAACTTATGCTAATTAAAAAATATATTAGCATACTCCTTAGTAATGTATTTTTTATTGGTTAGAAATATGAAAGAAGTTCTCCACAATTCTAATGTGTTCAATTCCTATTTCGTTCCCAAACAATTTACAATAAACATCAATAGGTTCCAAATTCCAATTGAGGATTCAAAGAATAACATTCCTATTTCCATCCTACGGGTAAAAATCTATAAATGAAATATAGATAATGCACTAGAGGTTATTACATCATAATGTGAAAACTTCGTGACAAACATACAAGAAAGGAAAGAGGGGAGAAGATGAAGTACAAAAAGTTCTTTATTCTGTTGCGTAAGTCATTAGTTCATATGGAAGCAAAAATCAAGATAATGAAAGAAAATTTTACAGAGAGCTCTAACTCTTCAGATGATGTCATCCACAGTACACAGCAAAGCATCAGTTGTAGTGTAAGCATGTAGAAGCGAAAAAAGTTGAAAGAAAGAAAATATAGTACTCACAGGTGCTGAAATTATAACCGGGTACAGATTCTTCTCGTGAAAGTAGGTGACCTGGTGTGGAGTTCCTTTCAATGGAACCTGAGCAGAATTCAAATATTGCGCACCAGCTAAAGTTAACGAAAGACGAACAGATTCAAATAAAAATAAAATTAGAATGGGGAGGGGGGAACATACTTTCTGTACCGGCCAGTAATTATCATAGTTTGATGTAGATGGAAGTTGACAAATCTTTAAAACACCCTAGGACACATGCAAACACCAGTAAATGCTAAGAATCATACACAATAACTGTGGGTGGGAGGTTGAACTAAAACAGGACACTAAAAAAATTTCTGACCTGTGACGTGACATATATAAGTCCATGGTTACAGTTGACATTATGTAGCACTGTAAAGGCAACGATGGGTCCATCACATAGCTGGGCAAGGCAAGACGGTCTCAGTAAGGAAATTACACATGCCTTTTTAATTGCCATAAAATAAATCCACATCAAAGAAGAAAAGGAAAGAAAAAAATAATTAAAGTCTAAGCTTCCCTCCAGAAAGCATGCTAACCAAAATTACAAGACTATAAGAGTTAAAAGAATATGTCGGGTCGATACAACTTCTAAAATTTTTTAAATTTTCATAGATAGCTTGCGAAGCAATAGAATTATGATCATCTTTTCACATCAAATAACCAGCCTGAATGAGAAAGTAACGATCAAAGTTCAAAATGAATTTTGTGACTTGTCATTAACCCACAAATAAAAAATAATAATTTTCATAAGAGCCACAAATAAAAAAGAATAAATATAGACAAATAAAACAAGAAAGACATGAAAGCTTGTCTGACAACTAACACTCATTTTTTTCTTCCTTTGGAAGCAGAATAAAGTCTTGTCAAGACAAATGAACCCGATAAAGAAGTTAACAATTTCACATGTACCTACAGACTAATTGTAATTAATGGGACTAAAAGTAAATAATAGATCCTCCAAAGGAAACTAAGATAAGAAGTATCGCAACTTGTCAACATCAAACAAAAATGATATTTCAAAACAACATTATAACAAAAGGAATGCTAACGCTTCATGTTGTCTAAACCTCATGCACTATCAGGAATAAATTAGACAAGTACCTGAGGATGAATTCGAAGGCGTTCTCTAAATACCATAAACCAAGCAGGTCTTGACCCACAAAGAAATAACCCCTGGTAACCAGAAATATTCTTGAAAATAGATAATCTACGGGACAATGCTCCATTTGGCATATCATCCCTTCCTTGTATGTCCAAGGGGACACGAAGAAATCTCAAATTTCTTAATCTAGAAGAACTCATATTACTTGAGCTATTTTCCATAGAAACAGAATCATCAATTTTAGAGGCAGTGTCTGAACTCTCAAATAAATAAGCATGGTAACAAAGAATTGTCCCGTCTGTCAATATCCCAAAAAGAAATGGGCGGCTATGCTGCCCTGACCACCTCTGCATGGCTACCTCAGTGACCTTCATATTTTGTGAACTTTCATTCCTACCATTGTTATTCAATTCCTGAGAATTTCCATCCAACCTCTCAGAACTTTTCTGCGAGTCTGATATTTGAAAATCAACTAAATGTGATTTTCCAGAAACAAATTTATCCACATAGAAAACGCTGGTGAAATTAGGCACATCAAATATTTCAAGGTCCCCACTATCGTAACAAGCAACACAATATATGTCACCCTGATCTTGGAGTGAGCCATCAGTACCATCAATTGTCTCCCCAACTCCTGTAGAAAGCCATGCATCTGTACTTGTCATCCGAAGCCAAGGCTCAATGCCCTTATCATGGTAAAGAGTGCAACAAGATACACACTTTTTTGAACTCCCAAAGGCGGCTGGTGCAGATACAGAAACAGAGCAAGAAGAAGGATCTGTGACAAAGTAAAAGCATGTGAAACACAGACTCAAAACAAAACAATGTAAACATAAATGAAAGTGGTGAATAAAACAACAATAGTCCCTTAATCCTTATACCAAAGATAAACAACATTAAAGATCTTATTCAACACACAAGTAACCCCAGAAACATAGACAAGGACAAGTGACACAATACAAAATGCTGAAACATGTCAATTTTTTTAAAAAAAAGTATGACATGGACACACGTATTTGGTTTTTTTATTTATGTTCTCTAAATGGTTTTTTGTTCATGTTCTCTAAAGGTGTTTTATTTATGTTCTCTAAATTTTCCCAACCCTGTCGACAACAACTACCATCTGTCTTAACTAAAAAATTCATCATCATGAATTCGCAAAATTTTCCACAATATTTTAGATTGAGCTAAAAGAATCTAGGTTTGCTATTTAAGTAAATGATGAAACTCAAAATGCCTTTGGATTTGGTAGGATACATTGGCATGATGTTCGGATTAATTTTGATTGTATTATGTAATACATGGATATGCAAAGTAAGTTTCAGATGAAGGATTTAGGAACACTAAAGCACTTCCTAGGAATGGAATTTGAAAGATCCAAAAAGGTAACTTTGTGAATCAAAGAAATATATTAGACCAAGGACCTAGGAATACTAACGTACTTCCTCCGAATGGAATTTGCAAGATCCAAAAAAAGGTAACTTTGTGAACTAAAGAAAACATATTATTGATATACTAAGAGAAACAAATTTGGTTGGGAGCAAGGTAGTTGAGACACCTATTGAACCAAATTTGAACATCAATTTTTGTCCTTTGTGCTTCATCGTTAAACCATGCCTGGGGCATACAAACATGGGGTTGTCCCACCAACTATGAAACATCAATTTTGTTAGCAAAGAATAAAACTTAGTAGAGTAAACAAGTTTCCTGGCAAGTAGCAACTAAGATGACAATATATTAAATTAAGTAAATATACAATCTAATATGATAACACATTGTCTCCGCTCACAATTGGAAGATCCTTCAACATACCTCCAACAAGTAATCGAATACTTCCATCCGTCATAGTCAGCAAGACATATGGATCACTAATAGATGCAGACAACACAGTACAACCTTCAGAACCATTACCAGATTCATTGCCAGGGACTACCAAGTTCAAATCTTGAGTCATAAAAGACCCATCCAAAACTCGTGCACCAGTTTCATAGACCTGGATAACTCGACGCCTAAAGAGGCAAACAAGAGGTCAAAACATTGAAAAAAAACCTTACTATTCTTTAAAGGAAAGGAAACTTTATCCAACAACAATAATGAAATAAAGAGAAACAGGGAGTATAGACAAACCAAAAAATAAATGAATAGAAATAGAAACAGAAACATTTATTCTTTATTAAAAAAATGTGACCTTGCTTTTTAAACATTAAAACCGAAGTAAGATTTATTTTTTCATTTTCTAGAATTCAAAAATCACTTTTGATAGGAAGATTTTATTTGCTTCATGTTATTTTCTTTCTAGCATATCAATTAATTGTTAACAAAATTTATTTTCTTAACATTTTATCCAAGAGTTAGAATTTCCTTCAACGTCTTGTAGTCTCTTACCTTTTGAAGAATAAAATGTTTTAGTGTTCTTCTTAATCCTTCGCTTAGTAGCGCACATTGTGAGCTATCTTTAGAACATTATAAAAGATAACATCCTAGATACTCATATAGCAAATATTAGGTAATTTACGTAACTGAAATAAGGTAGCACTCACCTTCCAAACAAGTTGCCCGCAGCAATTGTTCTCCCTTGCACAAAGTAGTCAACACTCTCAGTGACTTCTGTTAGGAGATCCCCAGTTTCAAGTACCTGTCAATACAATAGTGATAACATTGAGAACACAGATGGATATCTATTGGTCATTGTTATATGTACATTGTGTATTGATGTAGATAGTCAACTATTTGTCTAGTTATTAAACAATCCTCGGTTCAATGCTTATCTATTTATATATGTGTGTGTGTGTGTGTGTGAATAATGTTATGGTACACACGTGAATATAGGAGCTTATTACTCTTTTTTCCTAGCTTAAGGCTTCCATGTATTCCGTAGTTCAAACAAAAAACTTCCTAACATTTTGTCTTTAATTTCTATTATGGCCTAGAACAAACCAAAAATGTTCGTTTTCCACTCCTCTGTTTTTTCCACCTTTTATATGAGAAAATTTTATTGATGTGTGAGATTTAAGAAGGGATGTGTTAAACAAAGCTTCTCAATTCACAATGAGTGACTACATGAAGAAAAAGTATTAGACAATTTACACCAAGATAAAGTGTGGTAACTGATTGTCGAAGAGCTTTGTATATGCTTGTGCCTTCTCCATGAATCCACATAGTCAAAAGAAGGTCATATTGAAATTTTTCCATAGCAGGGCTTTTGCATTCTTGAAAGGGTGGCACTTTAAGGCCATGTCCAATAAATGCTTTACCTCCCTAGGAAAAGTGAGATATCATCTGAAGGTATTGAGGATCCTTTTCCAAAAATTTTGAACATATGTGTGTTGCATAAATAAGTGGCTTTGTGATTCGTTGTTTTTCTTCTTTTTTTTTTTTCACAGCTGGCTTGTTGTAAACAGATTTTTCGTAGATTTTCACTTGTGCTAAGGGCTTTATGCACTATTTTTCAAAAGAAGAACTTTACCTTTTTAGGGTGATTTCCTTTGCATATTATTTTTGCTAGCATGGGGTTTAATTCTCTACTTTGTTGTGTAGGCCAGGGAATGTTGAGTCATATTGTCCCTTTCGGTGATGTGCCGCAGGGGTTTGACCAAGGGAACTATCCAAGAATGCCTCCTGATGTTTCTGTGATAACCTCGACATCCTCCACGGTGTAAATTCCTTTTAGTGTTGCTTCGGTGCAATGGAAACTGACCACAACATCAACAAACAAATCTCCATTGAAGCAAGAGTTCATATTGACCATAAGGAGAGTCTTTGATGATGTTGATGGTGGAGAGACTTTAGTTGGTATCAAAACCTACGAATTTTTCTTTATTCGGATGGTGGCTTCTATCAGGTCTATACATGAGTTGGAGTCTTTTTGACAACCTCAACAGAACCTCCACATGCATCTCCTATATGTTTCAAAGTTTCAATATCCCAACGATTGAAAAGGAGATTTTTTATTTTAATCCATCCATATGAAAGACCCACTGGGCCGCTCGAGTGTTTCTCATCGGACCATGCTTCTATATTTCACCCTATAGTTTCCAACTTTCTTCAAACTTTTTTGTTACAAATTAAAGAGACCTTTTCATTTGTCTTGCAATGAGGATTGTCTTGTCTACTCCGTAAGGGTTTAGATTACAGAAATCGTTGAGCATGGATTGTACACTCCTGTTTATTATAGTCGTAAAAAGATTTCTGTGTAATATTAACCATTGTGTCCCATATGATATGAATAGGAGAGGCGGGAAGCTCAGTGTTTATCATCTTGCCAAATCTTCAACATAAAAATATTCTACTTTGTACAGGATGAAGTAATACTTTTGATCTATGCAACTACTTGAACCCATCTGCATAGAACATAAAAATGACCTTGAAAGTAGTTGAAGGACACTTGAGATTGGAGAGGGATAATACATATGAAAATCTTAACTGGAAGAAGAATCTACGGAAGAGGAATAGGTGTTGAGGGTTCCATTGGGTGTACTCCTAATAAACTAGAATATTAAGAGTGAAAAATCCTTTGCCCCCATATATTACATACAAGCTTCCATGGAAGGTTCTACTTAGCATCCTTACAGAACGCTGTAGGAAAGAAAATTAAGAGAGTGCGAAAGAAAGTCAATGGAAGCTATTAGCTAAGAGGTTATACTCTCTCGATTTTTTTTCTTGTCCTATCCATTTCGTATCGTTTTTTAGCCATGCAAGTGGAATTCACTTTTATTTCTAAAATCATGAGAAAATAAATTCACCACCGAACCCTATCGACACCATAAACCTAAAATCAAATCAAGNAAAAAAAAAAAAAAAAAAAAAAAAAAAAAAAAAAAAAAAAAAAAAAAATTACCATTGTGCGAGCCTCAAGGCTTATAATCAAATATGCATGATACTCATCATCATCTGAAAGCATTCTAGAAGAATCAGCACTACTACCACGAGTATTTTTGTGGTAAACAGTCCAAATGCCTTTACAACCTGGGAGCTCAACCTGAAAATCCCATAAATGCACGTTTATGCCAGATATGGCTACTACAATCATAGTATCGTCAAATCAGAATGTCACCAAACCGAGGAAATATTTGCTGATAACCAGAACTTTCTTTCTATGGATTTATTTGACTGATTTCGCTTAAATATTTATTGTTTTTTACAACCGAGAACAATGGTTCAGTCATATAAGAATGGTATCATTTACAGTATTGAAACAGAAATCAAAGTTTTTAGCCTCCTTCGCAAGACATGAAAATGTAATCATAATAATTCCACTTACTATATAAGAGAAAAGAGAATAACTTCAAGATTATAGCCTATGGATTTTCAAACATAATGCAAACTAACAAATACTCAAAGATACGAAAAAAGAAAAAAGAGAAAAGACAAGGGTGAACTAACCAAAAGCTGGAGATTGCTCCTTGAGTTATTTGGAAACACAATACAATTTAAAAATCTGAAAAATTTTGTGTCAACAAACCAAAGCAAATGAATATTTAAAAAAAAAACGAATGATTTTGATTTTCCAAACCCACACAACATAGAATACAACTGATGGCATAAGCCAGGAATGAAGGAGCATTAATTGCAGCATCTTCTGACATATTAAGGCTGCTGTTTATAATAATCCGGATAAGAATATTTTACCATAAAGTTTTATTCACATTCATACCTAAATGGAACGCATCTTATTATAACATTTTTATAAACTATATATGTTTTATTTTGATAAAAAAAAATAAAATTTAATCCATACATAAATTAAATATTAATTTTTTAAAAGAAACCATTTTACAGTTCAACGTCTATAAATCACAATATTATACCTCAGTAATCATTTCAGGGCGAATTGACTGCCGAAGAATGCATAATGCACCATTTTTACCATTACCCGAACAACAAACCTACAAATTATCAAAGAAGAGAAATTACATATCTTCTTTTACTGAATACCAAATTTCACAAGGTTATTAGGTTACTAACTAGTTCATAATTGCTTTGTTTGGCAATTCCAGTGGCATTAGCATCTGCATTAATTCTTAAACCGTAGGAAAAGTCCTTCAGAGGCCCAATATTGATCAATGAGTCTCTAACAGCGAAAGAAAAGTTTTTCTGCGTGCATGAAAAGAACTTGATGTCAGGAAGCCAAGCAGCAGGAATTCAAATAAGAGTATAAAATTCTGAGCAACATAATGTCCATCTATTTTCCTGGTTATGGTTCACTATCGAAACTAACACTCATCTTTTCTCTCTCCCTCTATCTCTCTCTCTAACTCAGATACTATATAAAAATATATTTCTCTCGACGCAAATACAACTATTAGTAAGTTATTGGAAAAGTTTATGCCTCGTCATTGCCAAAAGAATTGCTCGTCACTGTGATGCTTAGATAAGTCTTATATCTCAAACTCTAGCCAAATCTTGGTGAAGGTAGACAATAGGGTTTATATTTATTGATATTAATAAGTCAATACATTATTTTTACAAGTCAAAAACAGTAAACCAATAACACTTGAAATAATTAACACACGATGATTGTACAATGGGAACATATTAACTAGTTTAACTAATCAACTTCAAACTAAACCTAACACAACCTGACCATACAAACCGAACAAACATTTTTGCAAGTGCACATGATGAACCATCATTAGTGGGTTTATTTGTAACATTCATCTGGGAACCTATAAATTGCAGGCATTCCATACTGGGTAGTTCTTGATTGCTTATCTCTCTCTCTTTCATTTTTGGCTTTTATCGGAGCCTTTGGATCCTTTTCAATTTATTCATAAAGGTAAAACATCTTCGAAACAAGAGAAGAGGATTAAGAAAGATTGAAACTTTGTTCACATTGTCCATTATATATAACCTGAGCAGATTCCGTATTATTTGAAACACCGTACAACGATAGCTCATCCCCTCCAACCATATCTTGTAGAGCATCAGAAGATGATCTACGCATTCTCTTTGATGTTGGAGCATCAACTTCAATATCTCCAACCTATAAAGTGTACAAAATATTAATATGCAAGGCACTGAAGACAACTTGGAATATGTACGGATAAGCTAATCTCAACATGTAATGTTCAAGGAAAGAAAATTTCAAATGAACCACAAATGAACTTATTCAACTACATATTTATTAGTAAATGAACTTCCTTATTCTCAACGAAAGGAAACTTGACTAAAACTTCATTATCTCCTATCAATTCAACTTAAGACCTTAAGTTATTGGAGTAAAAATAACATCTTAATGAGACAATTACCTTAATCCGCTAAACTACAAATTAGCGGAAGAATCTAAATATTAGTTCGTGGAATATAAAATTTTATATGGATAATAAATGAACTTATTCAACTCCATACTTTATCAATAAATGAACTTCCTTCTTCTCAATGAAAGGTCATATGCTGATATTTGTTAAATAATAGAAGGAATGCTCTGCGCTAAAAAAAGAGAATACACTAGCAGAAAATAAACAGAAACTTAATTATTAAAGAAAATAAAATAATAATAAAGGGTGCATAAAATCAAACTGACATAAGTGTGATTGCGTTTGAAAAACAGGGAGAGTAAGAATCACCAAATGCAAGGAAACAACATTTAACTAGAACTATCCAAAGTAAGCAACAAAAGCAAGTCCAAAGTAACTAGCAAAACTAAGTTCATGGAGCCTGACGAACCTCGTCCTTTAGACTGGATGCCAATCCTGAGGATCCCACTCCACAACTAAACTGTACAAGCAAACTATCTCCCAATCGACTGCCCAGAAAAAATAATGAACTTCCAATTGATGCAATGCCCTACATATCATTTCAACAAAATATATATATAGATAAACATCAATTTAAATATTTTTTCATGTTTTCTATCAATAGCAGAATATATATATTTAAACATAAACATCGCTTCTGAATCAAGCTAACAACTAAAAGGGAAGGGCAAAGTAGTTTCATGGTATCCAGGCTGAAAACTACAACATATCTAACTAACCGATGTAAGTACTGAAGCTTTAGACTTCGAAAGATCAAGTCTCTGCACAACACTGCAAATCAACAAAGTATATTATTCCATGCTAAAAATGTTCCAATGAGAGAAACGGACAATTATATTGATAATGCTTTGCTAATGGAATTATATGGGCACCAAGAAAAATGGAAGTACTCACCGTCCATCATAGACAAGTGCCAGCAATAATAGTTCCCCAGTTTTGGTTGACAGCAAGGCCACATCATTTAGCAACCATGTAGCATGGGCAGCATCCAATTCCACATTGAAATTTGATCTAGGCATATCTTGACTGAATTACAATGACGAGAGCATAAGTTGAAGCAAAAAAAATCAAGAGATGAAAAGGCTATACCAAAAAGATGAAGTAGCCCACAAAAGGGCATTTATTGCACACCACTGCAAACCTCCTTTCAATCCTGATAACTTACTTCATTCTAACCAAGGACCCCAGAAAACAGCCTGAAACTCCAAAAACAAAATAACCCTGCTTCTACCAATAAAGATAAGATCGGAGAAAAACTACAGCAACAAATCCCTAGAGTAAGTGTTGGGGGTAAAAGAAATCCAAATTGTCAACCTGGCCCAACTGTTCAAGGAGAACAAAAATAGTGCTTAATAAGGTGGTCAAAATTATAGAGAACCAACAACAGGCAAGACGGTTTACCAGAATTGACCTTTGAAAAACATCAATGGTGTTGATTTTCTAGCAAGCTTCTCACAAAAATTAAGATAGCATCTCGACAACTTGCAGAGTGTGGCAGGAAGCTAAATTAATAGTCTCCATCTCAATAAAATTTGAGCAAAACTGATGTGTTCAGTCTTTCTTATTATTTAGTAGCAAGAGTTTACAGTATCTTTGTAGTTTCCCAACTCTTTTAGTTCGGTTGTTAGGTTAGCTTTGTTTTCCTTTTTTATGACAGGTTACTTAACTTTGTTAGTTAAGCCTAGCTTTAGTTAACTTAGATAGTTAAGCCTATCTTCCAGTTTACCCTATATACATGGGGCTTCATCTTGTATTCGAGGCAATAATTCATTAATGAAACTCTCTCAATATTTGTTCTAAACAAAAATAACAATAATAATAATAATAAATTTAAAAATAAATAAATAGTTTTCAGGTGGCCAACATTGAAAGGAATCCAGGGAAGCAATGGAATGACAAGAAGATGAAGTCCATGAAATAACCAGGTTAAAGAAATCAAACGAAGGGCACTGCACAACAATCCTCAGTAAAATGAATTTGAATGCCATTCCTACTTAAAAAATTAACAAAATAGATGAAATTAGGTCGACATTGAGGTATAAACTTCCAAGGACAATGACCAAAAGGGTACAGGAAAATGCTCATCAACCCTAAACCTCTCAATCACTCAAGGAAAAAAAAAAAGGAAAAACAATGTTCCACAGATAAATTATCCAGCATTACTGAACTAAATGCCAAAATTGATTTACCTAATGTCCCAGCATGAATACCAAACTAAAAACTGATAAAAGATATAAGACAGATAACATGTTTCTTTCTATCTGATAACATGTTTCTTTCTATCTTTCCAATTTCAAGGAGGAGAAGAGCATAATTATTCAAAGCCAACATGAATAATTATGAGAGAGAAGAGGTAGGAAATAGTCACGTAATATAAAGAAAAAAAGTAGATAAATAAACAAAAAAAAATGAAAATGAGAGAGAAGCGCAACCTGCTATCAGGGGAAACAGCATAATTATTCAAAGCCAGCATGCATGAAGCTGACTGAAATAGAAAACAGGTCATTAGATTACAACACAAGTATGATAACAACTCCAATGTTAAAAACCAAAATGTAAAGTGGAGAAAGCCATAGAGGACGAGACCACTCATACAAAAAATTACTTCCAACTTTTTTCTATTTTTCCTTTCTTTTTTTTTTCTTT
>NW_019646457.1:115373-183394 GCF_002806865.2 Cucurbita pepo subsp. pepo
TTTTTTTTTTTTTTTTTTTTTTTTTTTTTTTTTTTTTTTTTTTTTTTGGCGGCGGACAAATATTCTTTTTAACAGAGAATAATTTGTTTATTAAAAATACTAGAACATAAATTGAATGCTACCTGACTGTGATAATGAATACTATTTGCACTGACAACAAGTACTCCACCAATTGGTGATGGCACCGCAAGTAGCTTGTAAGCATCGTGAGGAAGGTTCTACAGCATACAAAGTAAGGGAAACGGTAAAAGCAAAAGAAAGAAAATTATTGTCAATTGAAAGAGTTCTAAGAAAAGAAAAATTAATAGTAACTTGTAACTAATTAAGACCCCCTCACCCCACGAGTACCATGGAATTTGTAATTGAACAATGAGCATCTTGATCAAACATTAATCATTTTACGAAACTTTTTGTGCAACTACCACCATTTCCACACAATTGAAATAAATACAGGCCACAAGATTAACCCAGCTTTTGTCAAGAATTGATAGACAATAACAATGTTTTAAGAGATCAAAGGTGGGCAAGAGGCTTTTCAAATGATACAATGTGTCACGCATCACTGCTGCATGACATGTTAAGTCTCAATTTTTAAAAAAAAACGTCATTATAAAAAACAAAATCAAAGTATTCCTTTCTTTCACAATAAAACAAAATTTTTATTGACAAAATAAAAAATTACAATAAAATTTATAATAACTTCCAAAAGTAGAACATAATAGCCCAACCAAAACCGAAAAACAAAAACACACAAACCCAAAACAAAAGACCATAAAGAATCAATACAGAAAAGTAAAGCGTGTCACTTTTCTAAATATATATTTTAAAAACTATTATCTACATCATCATTAATATCACTGATGTAATCAACTCACTCTTAACTTCTTGTGGTACAAGCAAATATAGCTAAAACACCATAACTCACGGCACATCAATATTTATAGTATAAGTGGATGTTTATATCTTTTAGAACTCAAGAACAAAGTTGTACAACCTATAGAACAGATCCTGTTGAAGTACAGCTATAGTGGATGTTTATATTTTTACAAATTGACGTTATTCTTCTAGCATTTCTATAAAGTATAAAGACTCCAAGCACGTTCTTCCATGTACAGTGGATTGGAAATTTATACGCCATTCAGCTATCCAGCTATTAGCATTCATACGGCATTCCAAATGAAATAAAAGCCATAATAATGCCCCGTTTCTGAGCAAAATAATCATACTGAAACCATATACCTACATGTAGATTGGAAATATTATCATCGATATGGATAATGATTGATATACTGCTATTTTAGTCCAAGAAACAAAACTTTTCATGGATATAATGAAAAGAGTCTATGATTGATACACTATTACTCATGTGATTCAAACTACCATTTGATAAAAATGCTATATTTGTAATTTCAACGCCCAATAAAACCATGTGTAATTTCTACAAAGATGTCGATTAATAAAAAGGTCTAAATGAAATAAATTATTTGATAAAAATACTATATCTGTACAGTTTATGTTGGTGAAGTTTATGAGCTTCCAGGTAGGACGGATCCAGCTTTATACTTACATTGGCAGACCATATTAGAGGATGCTGCTTCAAGGTTGTGCTAATACTTAGCGCAGAAATCATACACGTGTGATGCTTCCATGCAACACGACCGGCCCAGGTAAGTTCCTGCTCATGGAGGATCACCATCACAGGTTCAATATAACCTAAAAAATAGAGAAAACTTCCATCAGAAATATTATACAAGAAAGATTGATTCAAATATTGATCTTTTCATGAAAAACTAAACTTTATTTTTAAAAAGAAGAATGAAACAAACATTTCATTGAACAAGTGACAAGTTACAAAGTGAAAATGTACGAAAACCACCATCCTGAACTCTAATAAAAAAAACAGAACCCCACACTTGAAAATGTAAATACAAAATCTACACCAAAATTTCATGGAATACAAGAAGTTTAGGGGTTCTAGTAAGCGACCTTTGGTTAAAAAGTTCGTACATCAAGCTTGTCCTCTCGTTAAGATCTTGTTTCATAAAGAAGCAAGGGGAGATGAAGAGATATTGAAATTCAATTTGTCAGAAAACTAATCCATCACATTTCTATTACTAAATAAGCTCAATGATTTGGAGGAGAATACAATGGTTCGTTTGAATCATGGGTTTCGTTTGGTAGGTATAAATATAAATGTCTAAGATGTTAAATATTTATATTTGGACATGTAAGTGAGTCAGCGACTATTTGTAGGATGGTGATGAGTTTAAAATAAGTACTCATCTTGTCAATTGGGGTGGACTTCCCTTCCTATTTTCTATGGGGTAGGGGGGTCTGGGAATAGGATCCTTCAAACACTGGAATAATGCTCTCTTTTGTTGAAATGGCTTTGGAGATTCGTGAATGAAGAAAGTCCTCTATGGAAGGTAATAACGAGTGTGTATGGACAGGAGGAAAATGGGTGGTTCACTCTTCTTCCTGAAGGGAGTACAGACGCCAGAATCATGCTCAGGTCTGCATGAGCATTTTTCGTTAAATATAACATCCTCTTGTAAGCCACCAAAAAATATATTGGCGCCTTTTTGAGGATCTTTTATATTGCTTCTTCTAATCATCTGATATCCAATGCTCATTCTGCTTTCAATGAGACAACTCTTGCTGAGTGGGAAAGTAATTCTAAGATGCTCCTATTGATCAGAAAGGGTAAGCCATGAACATAATGCATTACGGCGTCTTGATACTCCATTTATTCCAAAATAAAATATATGTTTTCAATGAAAAACTTAATGAACAATTTAAACCAAAGAAGAATGATCAACGCTGTCAAAATTCTTTAAATTCTTCTAAATGTCCCCATCGTTAAAATGCTATAGGATACTAAAAATTGAGACAAAATAATAATAGATTTAAAAAAATACAACACGATAAAATTAAAGCAGGATAGGCAAAATAGAAAATCAAGGAACTTCCAATACACACTCACCATGTACAAATACAAAATCCTTTACATGCTTCACATCCAAATCCCTTAGGTTAATTAGGTATGACGATTCAACTCGAGCAGAACTTGCACCTACGTTACCGCAAGCTTCATCATCCACAACCAAACCGGAACCAGCCTAACAAACAAATCACGAGAAACCAAACTTTCACTAAGATAAATGAAAGCTACAGGCATGCAAGGCAAAAAAGAAAAAGAGAATTGCAAAAGGAGCCTAAGAAAACTAATATATTTCAAATTTTAATCTATCCGCCATAGGAAGGAAGGATTGAAATTCTTTCGTGGATGCTTGACCTAACCATTCAAACTTATAAATAAAGCTACGGATAGTACACCATATTTTATTAGAACGTAGGAGCATCAGTTCGTCAAGTACTTGCCATATCAGTAAGGAGTTATCTTGGAACAGATTCAGCATGCTCTACCAACACTTGCAAAGTTAGATTGATTATTACCAATCGACGTAGAAGTTGTCTCATGATGACTATTGTTTTTTACCCATGGTACCCCAAAAAAGTCACATCTTGTACTCACTCCTCCAAGAGATGCTCTAGACTGATTTGTTTTTAATCTATCAATTATGTTTTTCTCAAAAGATACTAATTGTAAGAGATCAAAAAGGAATATATGAAATATGGGAGAGGAGGTATCCCAAATCCCAAGGGGTTACAAGAAAAAACTTCCCAATTGGCAACAATATGGAAAAAATCATAATTACAAAATTTTTTAGACTTGGATGCACCAACAGGAAGAATAAAAGTTAATGGTGTCCCACAGTTTGTTTCAATTCAACTCCAGTCCATTGAACATTATTTGGTTTCTTTCAAGCCCCACCCACCAAAGGAATGAGCACATTGCGTTACTTTCATGACATTTTAAGTTAGAACCCTGTAAAAGTTGAACCACCGCGTCCTTATGATGATGATGAAAACAGCAACTAATGCCAAAGAGATTGAACAGCTTTGCCCAGCAATCTATTGCAGTGGAAGAAAACATGCCAATGGCTTTCNTTTTTTTTTTTTTTTTTTTTTTTTTTTTTTGCATAGAACACACCAACTAAGGGTCAGGAGAAAGCTCAGCATTCTCCTTTAGAGTATATCTAAGGTTAACCTCCCTTGCAACATAATGTAAAGAAATATTTTAATCTTCTTAGGACTCTTTGATTTTCAAATAAAGACAATGAGAGCTATATATAAAAATGAAAAATAAAAATAAAAATAAACTGTGTTTAGCCAAGAGAATGGTGGTTGTTAACTTAACTAAATCAATCTCTCTGTAAGGAACAAATTTTGAAATCCTACTTTCTTTATTTCTTTTTCTATAAAAAGTCGAACTTTCCTCAAGAAAAAATTCAACCAAAGAAAAGCCAAAACATAAAAAACAGGCTCCAATCTAGCAAAATAACACCTAGAGAATAGCTATAAGCTATATAAACCAAGACCTAAATGGGGACATGGAAACAAACGTCCACCTTAGCTCTCTTAAACCCCTTACAGCTTGGTTGGATCGCAGATATTGTTTCATAGGTACGGATATTAAATACATGGGATTTAAACGTCTTGGATATTAATGTTTGTGTTCAGATATGTAGAATAAATCAATATCTAAGAGTTACATGTCGGTATTTGTTTCACTAAATTTGAATATAAAAACCAAACTTCAATAGTTATATTGAAAAATGTTGAAGTATTAAAAATAATTTAATATTTTAATTAACTTTAAAATATTTTTAATATAATATGTGTATGTCCTACAACTTTTGTTCATTGACGTAATTGACGTAAACATAAATTAAATTTAGTAAAGATACCCCTACAGAGAATACAACTTTGTAGCCCCATCTTACCCATTGAAGTACTCCGAACACGATTCAAGATTCAAAATACCATAAGGGATACTATCCAAATATGATAATCTCCATTCAAGTCTATTCAAAAACTCCTCAATCAAGGCTAAATGAGCCACAATATCTGTCAGTTTACCTATCAAATAGTGAGCAAAAGAACCCAGAAAAATAGAGGAATCACTCCCAATACCAGCCACCAAACGGTTCCTCTTAGAAATAATCCTCTTCTTGTAATGACAAATTAAATCGACTTCAAATAAGTAGGAGGTGTTTGTGAGATTCCTTCTAAATTTCAAGCCTTAACTACTAACTGCTCCAACCCAAACCTTCAGAATAGACGACCTAATCGAATTAACCACTACCTACAACCTTGGATAGGAAACTTTAAGGGGAGCATCTCTAATCCAAAAAAAATCTCAAATCCGAAGTTTCTTTCCTTTGCCAACATTATGAGTATACCACTTGTCCACTAAAAGGCAACACTTAGCAATAGTAGACCAAGAACCTCTAAAACGTTTGGAAGGGTGGGGTGGGCACAACATTCCAATGAATCTTTTTGGGTTCAGTCACTTGTCCACCAGGAAAGCAAAGTATGTTGTCTCTCGTCCTTGATAGGGGAGTTTGATTTTAGGCGTGGGAGAAGGAATGTTTGTGTCTAGAGCCCCACCCTTAAGAGGGATCTCTTGTAAATCTTTCTTCTGTTGCTTGATAGACCCTTCTCCCACTAGTGAGTTTTTTGTTTTTTTTTTTTTTCCCCTCTTTGGAGGATTAAGATCGCAAAGAAAGTGAACGTCTGTACCTGGCAAGTTTGGCTTGTTTTGTTGTATTCTCAGTCGAAAACATTCAACTTCTTGCTTGCCCATTATAGGGACATGATATGAATGGGGAGTTCCTCCTCCATCCGTCTTTTCATGAGAAAGACCAGTTTTCATGGCTTGTTGGGGTGTATACTATCCGGATCTTTAGAGTGAGAGGAATAATAGAGCTTTTAAAGGTTTGGAGAGAGATCCAAGTGATGTTTGGTCTCTTTTTAGATTTCATGTTTCTCCTTGGACTTAGATTTCAAATACCTTTTGTAGTAATTTTATAGGCATTATTTTGCATGATTTGAGCCCCTTTCTTTAGTTGGGATCCCTTCCATGGAATTTTGTATGCCCTTGTATTCTTTTATTTTTTACTCATTCTTATCAAAAAAATATATATATCCAGCTGATCCAAGACAATTTATACTTATTAACAATAACCCTTCTTCCAAGAGCATTGGGATCAATTAAGAATCTCCAGCCCCCTTTAGTTGAAAAAGGCTACTGTTTCTAATGTTAAGATTGCCCACACCTAAACCAGGCAGTTAGGTGACGCTCTACTTCGCTAAATTTTGGCCAATGTCTAGGGAAGTCCATCCACATACAAAGTCTCTTAAGCTTCTCCATAATCACTTTTGAGAGACATCATAACATTGTTTATTGTCTATCAGATGTTATTCCAATCCATCTTGGGTCCATAAATAGCAGCCATTGGAAATCTCCATTTCTTCTTCGCTATGAAAGAGATAAAGAGGCAATCATCCATGTCCATTAAGGTTTACAAAAATAGCTCAAAAGTATAATCAAACAAATCTTCTACACATTTGCTCGATATGTCACCTTCATTAATTTGAGTTTGACTACCATCATCACTAAAAACTACTAGTCACATCTGATCTAACTCAACGTGCAAACATGGGTAAGGAAAGTCAACTTTAGTAGATTTCAATGCTACCAAGAAACTTAATTGAAGGATAGTGGTAAACACAAGGCGGTGGATAGAATTACTTATTAACACAACATAGTATCTCTTTCTATCCAATATATTATAAAAGATATTAAGAACTACACGTCAACAAAGCATGGCATAAAGTTGTCATGCACATCCAAATAAAAAAGTGTGAAAGGCAAAAAACACCTGAGAAGCCTTAAGTATTATCATTTGCAAACCATAAACAAGAACTCCTCCACACCTGCCTTGAGGATCAACCTTTACCACTGGACCTCTTGCAAATGATTCACGACCTCTTTTCAAATGAAGCCATTGTGGACCCTCAAAGCAATGCATTGAGCTACAAATGAAAATTTCCACTCAATAGTAATTGTGAAATGCCAAAGAAAATTAGACAACTAAAATAAGTTTTTCGATGAAAAGACAACTAAATAATGAATAACCAGAGTATCATCTTGCACAAGTTCTTTCCAAGCATAGTACATTTGTACATCTGTCCGGTGGAGGAAGGAACCAATTAGGAAATAATTTGGAGGGGCAGGATAATTACGTGGTGGTCATGGATAACACACAATTATGTTGCCAATATATCAGTCACATAATAAATTAAAGCCCAAGAAAATTGTTGGTCAAGATACTAGACAGGGTAAATCCACAACGATCGAGGGCATGTAGAAAGACTAGGATCATGCACATATGGAATGAATTACACTATCAGTCTTTCGATTTTACATTCCACGAATTATATATATATATATATATAACTTAAAGAGAACATGGTCTAATTCGCCAATAATGTTTTTTTTTTTTTTTTTTTTTTTTTTTACAACAAACGAAACTTTTCATTGATGAAATAAAAAGAGACTAATATATAAGCTCCACAAGAGAGTGAAAGAGAGAAAGAACAAAGCGTACCTTGTACGGAGACTATGGATAGAATCATCAAACTCTAGCACTGAAATTTTTGCTTCTTTAAAGACTAATATGATCGAATCTCTCTTCTTGGAGCCATCACCTCCTCTACTAGACAAAATTACCATGGACTCAACATTACCGTGCAACCTGCAATTCAGGCCCCGAGAAAAGTAAATTATCACTAAACAAAAATAGCAAGTGCTTACCAGAAATAAATCAAGGGACATCCTTTACTCAAGATTGCTAGTCACATTAATTTTTGTTTCCAACGAGCAGCAAACTTGTCACTCGTTTGATGAGAAGTATAAAATGAGACGCAATAAAAAGACCCAGAGTCGAGGAACTCGCAAAAGGCTGCTCTATGGTGTACGTTTTGACAAGCTAGTTATAACAAAGAACATACTAACACGAAACTCCTAGCGTACATTCACAAAACTTGGAGTATACCTATAGTGGCAAACAAGCTCGAGCGAGGCCCCAGAGACTCCATCCATAATGCCACCCCGTCTGACTTCTCCAGAGCTTCTTGATTCTTTGCCACCATCTTCTTGAACCCTGACAACATATACCTCAAGGACATTACCGGCGGTGACAACGAGATTCGGAACCGGACCAATTTCTCGGCGCGGCGGCCAATCGGACTCAAGGTCGTCGGCGTGAGAAGTGACGCGGGGTACGAAATCGGCGCGAGAGTGGGTGATAAAGCCTGAATCACAATTCTCGATGCCCGTAGGGGAGTGCATCATTCTATAAGCGGCAAAACTCATCCTGAGAGAGTGAGAAGTGGATAAAGGAGATGCGTAAGAATGTGGAGATTGAGAGAAAAGTATGAATTGGAGGGAGTTGGTGGTGGGAAGGGAAGAGGGAGTTGCAGACAATGAGGAGAAGCAGAGAGTTGGAAGAACTTAAAAAGAGACCAGCAGACTTAGGGCTTTGGGGAGGTTTGGCGGGAGGAAGGATTCGATATGCAGGTCTTAATTCTATGGATATATCTATAAAATTATATACATATATTTATATTTCTAAAACTTAAAAATTAAGAAATTTAATACTCATCAACTAACACTCTCCAACATTTATTAAAAAAGTTTTAAAATTTCTTACCGTCTATTAGATCTTAATCCAATTTGTAACCGTCTAAGAATAAATGAAACCTCGTTTGAAATATCTTGGAGTTGTTGTTTTTATGTGAAGTTAATTGCTGAGTTCGATTTTAATAAAACTTAACTTTATCTTGTACTAATTTGAACTACCATTCATATTGTATTGTTAAGATGTCTTGGTTCATATCATTTAAGATTAGGAATTTCAGAACTTCGACCCCATAATTCATCCTCCATAGTATAATTCATGACATGGGTCCAATTGCTTTAGAGCAAGATAAGGAACAAGTTTGCTAAAAAAAAAAAGATCAACATTCTATTGCCTAGACTAATAGAACCTTGAAACTCAAAATTCTAGGTAAGTTCATGTAACGACCTTAAATTTTCACATACTCAGAATCGTTACTAACGTTTTATGCTCATCTTTAATGTGGAAATATAACTCTTCCATGAACATTATTTAACTTACATTTCAAAAAACGCTTAAAACAACTTCTTATATGAAAAACACAGTCATTGTCTTATGTGTTTAAATACTGAAATTTAGAGAAAATAAAAACAAATACAAAATAGTTTAAAACAATGAAATGCAAAACAACCTATTCTAACGTAAGACTAGGAATTTAAATTAGTTTACCCTATGCACGTGCCACAATCTCTGCTCGCGATGCCGTCGTTCTCCATACAAGTGTATCTTGCCTTTTCCTGAAAAATGATGTGGTACACGGCCTGAGTATTTCAAAAAATACTTAGTAAGTGGCCCCACTATAGGGGACCATGCAAATGCAAACACATGCAATCATGATGTAGAGACTTATCTCTAATCATCATAATGGTGGCCTCCAGTCTCGGACAAATTAGATGTGTAGTACTTCCCTATAAACGACTCACATGTGCGACTGTGAATCCCCAAGGCGATCGCACACCTCCTGGACTCTCTAGTCAAGCTAATCTGTAGTGACGTCCGGAGGTCAATGGAACCCCATAGTGTCATGCGCCTCCTGAACACCCTCATCTGTGCGCATTCGCACTCATCATCGTACTGTGCACGTCCGCACTCATCATCTCTAGGGGAAGTAGCCATATGCTTATGAATATACAATATGAATGAGGTCCCTCTAAATCCATCATAACGTCTCTTCTGACACAACCCTCTAGTCTCATCTCTCTATTACTCTAGGTAACACATACTCGTGGATATTTATATTAATATCATTTTCATGCTCTTAGGGTTGTGTCCTATGTCGATCTAATGACATGATGCAATATGGCATTCATCATCATGTAGCATGCTCAATATGGAAAACATCATCATATTAAGGTAAACGTCACGCAATCATCATACTCATCATATTACCATAAAGTGCATCAAGTATACCAAGTACGTCATTCATATAACATCATCACATCATCATCTAACGTCATCACGTCATCACATAACATTATCACATCATCATATAACATCATCACATCATCATCTAACATCATCACATCATCACATAACATTATCACATCATCATATAATAACATCACATTATCATATAACATCACCGCATCACTATCTAACGTCTTCACATCATCATACAACATCAACACATCATCATCTAACGTCATCACGTCATCACATCATCACATAACATAAAGCATAAATGACACTTGCAAGGGCCACTGGGCATGTGTCATCATACATAAGACAAGTCTTTCGACAGAGCCGATAGTAAGGCCACTTACTTGATTAGCTTAGGCTGGTATCACCAATTTATCAAGTTCGATTTTGTTCTTTGTATCCAAGCCAACCTATATGAACCATGACATCAACTTCAATTTCAATTCTCTAAATTTTACAATGGTCCATGTGTTAAACTTCTTGTGAGCATTAGAGACTTTATGAATATTGAATATTGTAATCCTACGAAGAATACCCTAAACCCCCGGATGGATATAGAAGAATCCCGATGGATAGGTTTTTTTCAGGGGGTCGCCTACGAAGAATTCTATGAGGGTATACAGTATCCTCTACCCTTTCATGTTGTACCTTGGTTCTAGTTGATGGACCTTCTTCTTTAATGATTTGAGTATTTGGCCTATTAACATAGTGGTTTAATATCTGTTGGCGAGTTGATTCGTCAAGATATTTGTCCCCACCAATCTTTGAGTTGCCCGGTAAATCCAGTTACTAGGACTTGAGCTATTTGATGGTCAGATTTATGGTCCTGTTACGCGTCTGCGGCCATCATCATCTCATTGACAACATTCATTATCAGATAGTCAGACAATCCATGGATATTCCATTCATAGATTGCTAGGCCATCGTAATGGGCTTGAGTTTGTAGCGTCTTTTTTCGAATTGAATATCCGGGAAAGATGGTTGAGGATACCAGTTTTTCTGGTTACTGGTATTATTTTGACTTCTTCTAGAGATCCTTTCAATTCGATTGTAGAGAGGTTCTTCTATCTCATTTACAATGGATTTCGTCATAATTGTTAACGACATTCATAGATGAATCTTGAGGTGTTATTCCAGGATTTAGAATCCTATCCAATTTTTTCTTCTATCTTGGCCATTACAGCCTTTCTTTTGAAACCCTCCTCATAAATATGTCGAGATTTTCCGGTATGAGTATTGGGATTGACTCATCGATCCTTGGTACAAAGCTGCTTGCTTGTTCTTGCTGAGTACCAGATTTCTTCGAGATTTTTTCCTCGATACTCTCAAGTTGAGTAGCGATCGTCGATAAAATCTTATTTGAATAATTGTTTTGATGATGGATATTTTTTATATCATTTGGGGTAATTACCCTTTTCTAGTCCTTCCGAGATATTTTTGAAAGGACTGACTTTGACCTTTTCTCGCTAGTAGTTGTCAAATTCAACCTCTTCCAACGGAGGATGTTTTGGATATATCTCGCCTCTCCTGGTAGTCTTCCAGCTCCTTTGAGTTAAGGTGCATATCTGCAAAATATTTTCTTCAAACCATTCGAAGAATTGTATATTTTCTTCTATGGCTTCCATATGAGAATACCATTGAGCCCTTAATTCATTTCGCTCAGCTTCTTTGTAGGTTTGAAAGAAGACATTTCTTTTTGAAGAGTTGGTAACTGACATAAAATCTGTTTTTAGAAATTCATTGTCTATTTGGAAATAAGATTTAATGACATTTAACTGACTTTCGTAGACGGATTGAATATCCATATCAGTATGAGTTGGAGATCTTGAGCCATCTTCGTACTGTTTTTAGAAATTCCTTTGTCTATTTGGAAATAAGATTTAATGACATTTAACTGACTTTCGTAGACGGATTGAGTATCCATATCAGTATGAGTTGGAGATCTTGAGCCATCTTCGTAGTGGATTGACATTTAACTGACTTTCGTAGACGGATTGAGTATCCATATCAAGTATGAGTTGGAGATCTTTCCTTGTCTATTTGGAAATAAGATTTAATGACATTTAACTGAATTTCGTAGACGGATTGAGTATCCATATCAGTATGAGTTGGAGATCTTGAGCCATCTTCGTAGTGGATTGACATTTAACTGACTTTCGCAGAGAGCTCAATTGATTTCAAACTTGTCGCATTAGCCACTCAAGTACATTAACATGTGTTAGAAAGAACTATGTTTAATTTAATAAATTATGTAAAAGTCAAATGGTCAATTTGACTTATTCTTTTGTGGAGATTAAAGGGGGTCGGGAATAAATCCTGTCCACAAACGTCTTTTGTCGGGAGACTATAAATACCCACAATATGTTATGTAAAATTCATATTCGTGGATGAATGTAATTCAGATCTCAAATTGAGATGTTTCCCTTAGAAATCCGAGCATCATATTTGCCATTTCTAAGCTTCAAGCAATTCTTGTGATAGAATTGCACCCGAGCCATTCAATCAAGCTTTGATCAAGTTCGATTATGGAGTGACTCAATGTAGAACAAGGTTTCCAAATCTTGCTTCTAGATCTTCGATCGTAAGAAGTAATCTAATTCTAGTCTTATCTCTTGGTTGATCCAAATTTCGTGTAAGGAGTTGTTAATTACTTTGATTCAAGGGTTCTTGCTAAAACAAAAGCTTGGATCGTTGGTTTTTCTACCATCTTTTACAAAAAGAATACCTATTCAAATAGCCATCATACACAACTCTCCTGTCAAATTGCCATGGTCGGCCAAGCAATATATCTCCAGCTTGCATTGGTAATACATCACAAAGAACTTCATCTTTATATTTTCCAAGTAAAAGATATAAAGCTTGGGAAACTACCTTCATTGTTCCACTATCATTGAGCCATTGGAGCTTGTAAGGTTTAGGATGATCTTGAGTTGGAATTTGTAACCTTTTGATCAACATGGTACTTACAACATTGGTGCAACTTCCACTATCAATGACAAGACTACAAGCAGTCCCCTTGACGAAACACCGCGTGTGGAACAGGTTGTCTCTTTGATCATCAACATCATTCTCCGTAACTTTAGTTTTAACAAGTCTTCTTGTTATAAGTGCCAAATGAATCCCATCTTCCAGTTCCTCCTCATTCTTCTGGACTTCTTCAACTAGATCATTGATCTCCCCTCCATTTTCCTCGTCTTGGTTCATGATTGTACAAACAGTAGTGAAATATGTTTAGGACCTCAGACACTCAACTCACTGATTTTACACTCAGGGACACTCGTGTTTATACACACAAAGGTAGGCTGTTTGGGAAAGTGACTAAATTATGATCAAGGTAAGCTAATATATGGGTAAAACAATTCTGATAGTAGCAAGCTATTCAAGGTAATCGAGATGAGTTAATTATGAAATAACAACAAAATAAACCAAGAAGTGAACAAACAAATAAAGACACAAAAGAAAGGACGTGATGATTTTAAGAACGATCTAACTCTCCTGTTTACAGAATTCGGGAAATTTAGAAGTTATCTTCAAGCGTAGATTATGAGAAAAAAAAAATATCAAACACAACAGTTCTAGATTTAGATGGATTAAGAAAAAGATGTGAATCGAAGTTTATTTGATCTTCAAATAAACATGCAAATGATCTAAAAAAAATGATAAAGATAGTCTATTATCACAATCGTAAGAACAAATATGATGAGATTTATTATTTCTTTTTTTTTTTTTTTTTTTCAAGATCTCAACGTGATCTTTAGGAAGAAAATGAGAACAAAGTGAAAAGTTATGAATAATGGCGGAAATGACAGCAAGAAAATAAATGGACAAATTTAAGAAAAGATAAACAATAGCAGAAATGGCACAAAGATGTAAACCTAGGCTCTGATACCAAATTGATAAGGCAACCCTAATCTTCAGCCCAACGATCCAAGCTTTTGTTTAGAACCCTTGAATCAAAGTAATTAACACCTCCTTATACAAAATTTGGATCAACAAGAGATAGCTAGAATTAGAGTACCTCTTAAGATCGAAGATCTAAAAGTTCTAAATTGAGTCACTCCACAATCTAACTTGATCAAGGCTTGATTGAATGGCCCGGGTGCAATTCTACTACAAGAATTGCTTGAAACTTAGAAATGGCAAATATGATGCTCGGATTTCTAAGGGAAACGTCTTAATTTGAGATCTGAATTACATTCATCAACGAATCTGAATTTTACATAATATATTGTGGGTATTTATAGTCTTCAGATAAAAGACGTTTGTGGACGAGATTTATTCGAGACGTTTGTGAACGAGATTTATTCTCGATCTCCTTTAATCTCCACAAAAGAATAAGTCAAATTGACCATTTGACTTTTACATAATTTATGAAATTAAACATAGTTCTTTCTAAAAAAAATGTTGATATGCTTGAGTGGCTAATGCGACAGGTTTGAAATCAATTGAAAACTCCGCGCGTAGGTTTGAATTTTGTTGTTGACATATTTTTTTAATGTTCATGACATTTTTTGAATCTTCTTGGCAATAGGTTCATTTGGAACACCCTGATTCTTATCATCTTTTACCTTGAAGGGGTCATATATTGATCTTGAAACTCCTGAAGTGCTCGGTCTAGAATTCAGGAATTCTTTTACTTTTGAATCTGACGAACGTTCTTCGCCGAATTTTTCTGGAAGTATTTTTGGTTATTTGATCCCAAGAGAGAGTTTTTGTAACAGTCACACAACACTTTCCAATATTTGCCTCTATGAGCATGGTTGATCCCTTTGGGGTGAGGATCTTAATGCTCTTTGAGAAGTATTTGTATTCATGAGCTTATAATAAACCCTGACTATGAACGGAAGAATGAGTTTCAGCCTTGATGTTCAAATTTTTTTACTGTAAGTCAGTATGAGGGCTGACAATATGTGTGGGTCGTTGAATGACAAAGTAGAATTTAGATAACAATTGAAATAGACGGGTCCATTCTCTAAATTAGATTGAACCATTCCCAGTAAAGAATTTGAGAAGTCTTCATGTCTCTTATCTGGTAGGGAGATAAGGACTGAGATATCTAATCCAAGTCTGAACAATGGTTTTACAGCGACTTGAACAAGACTGACGTGAAGATAATTAAACTCTTCACGATGTTGGAGTATAAGAGATTTTGAAAAAAGATTTAGAGATTCCCTATTGCTATGAATTGTGATATTTTTGTCTGAGAATTTGATGCATGATATTTGAGTAAAATTGGAGGTCGAAATTTGGTAGATAGTTTTAGGATCTACCTTTAGAATAGTCCAATTTTGGAGTTGATCTTCAATTCTGACAATCTGATATTCTTGATTGACAGTATTTTGAGATGGTGAGATTTTCTCCTCTTCTGTGTTCATTTGAATTTTCTTCTCTTTAGTAGAACATTTGAAATGATTTGATTTTATGAGTTTTGTCATAAATTCGTTCATAAGATGAAGATATGGGAGACAAGAGATAGATAGAATAGAATAATTCTTTTCTGAATTTCTCAATTGATTTTCAAGAGAGAGCTATCGGCCAATCGATGCCCTCTTTACATTGATGAAGTCTTCTTTCTTCATCTACAAAATTAGATGGGCTCGGTTCGACCTTCATTTCATGTGTTACGAGCTGATTCGATTGAGGAAAGACCATTTGGAGCTACAGAAGTGAATATTTGCACAATTGAAGTAGAAGATGAGGTTGCTGTAAATAACACTTGATTGATAATTTATTTGCAAACTTTATTTATTATTTTAATTTTATAACTTCTTGTAGTTGGCAAAAGGGTGGGAAGTTACTTGTAAAAATGATTATAACTTTAGTGGACATTTTGAAGGGTAAGGGGAGTAACTTACCGATCATGGCCATGAACTTCTTTTAGAGGACATTCCAAGAGCTAGAGTTACTTTTGTGGACAAACTATAAATACTCACAAATTAGCGGGCAGATTTTTTATGAATAAAATTGAGCTCTAAGTCAGACTTTCACCCTTAGAAATTTCAGCATAATTTTTACAATTTCTAAGTTTCAAGCAATTCTTATGATAGATTGCATCCGATATTTGATGAAGTTCGATTGTGGAGTGACTCAATTTAGAACAAGGTTCCAAATTTTGCTTCTAAATTTTTGATCTTGAGAGAGGTAATCTAATTCTAACCTTATCTCTTGGTAGATCCGAATTGGGTTAAGGAGGTATTAATTTCTTTTATTCAAGTGTTTTTGCTTCAACAAAAGCTTGAATCGTTGAGTTGCGGATTAAGATTGTCGTATCAATTTTGTACTAGAGTCTAGTTACATTTTGTGACCTATACTAGAATTGATTTTATCTTTTATATAGGCATTGTTTTTTTTTAATCTGTCCATTTATTTACGTGCTGTCATTCCCACCCTTCTGCACATTTTTTTTACTTTGCTCTCATTTTCTCCTTAAAGATCATATTTAGATCTTGAAAAAAAAAAACACATCTCGAATTTTGCTTCTTAATATTGTGTCTATAAATTGTCTTTATCATTTATTAGACTATTTACACGTTTATTTGAAGATCAAATAAACTTCAATTCATAATTTGTTTAACCATCTAAATCGATAACAGTTGTGTTTGATATTTTTCTTTCCTAATTCAATCAAGAAAATAATTTCTGAACTTGCCCAAATTATGTAAAAAGGAAAATGAGATCATTCTCTTATTTTATACTTAAAATGAAATTTAGTCAAAATCATAACCACCTTTCTTTTTTTAATTCATTTTGAGTGGGCAATTTTACCCAAAAATATCTTTTGTGTCTCTTATTTGTTTTGATCCTTTCTTTATTTTAGTTTGTTGTTATTTCAAGATTGCCTTATCTTGATTGACTTGAATAGACAGTTAGCTACTGTAAGAATTGTTTTATCTATATATTAGCCTACTTTGATCATGATTTAGTCGTTTTCTCAAATAGCCTACCTTTGTGTGTAATAAACATAAGTGTTCATGAGGGTAAAATTAGTGAGTTGAGTGTGTGAGATCCTAAACATATTTAACTACTGTTTGTACAATCATAAACCAAGACAGAGGAATAGAGGGGAGATTATTGAAGTTAGGGGTGCATTACTTGTTTTAATCAAGTTATTAAAACCTTCATAGACGGAAGGGAACGAATTGAAATATCTTTAGGTAGTCCTCAAGGAATGGAAGTTATCTTGAATGAAGGAGTTGAAAATAAAGAAGAGGACAATGTCACCCTTTTAGTTGGACACAGTCCTAGGGAGGAGAGGAAGGGCCGAAGAAGTTGCACCAAGAAGAAGGAGTATCAATATGAGAGAGTATAAGAAAGAGGAGTTGGGGTAATAAAACTTAAAATTTCAATTTCTTATGGGAGGCCTTATCCGGAGGAGTATTTGCAATATGAGAGCAAAATTAAGCATATTTTCGATAGCAACAATTTTAGTGAAGAAAGAAAGTTGAAGCTTGTAATGGCTGAATTTTTATTTTTTTATTCTGTAATTATAGGGTGGACATCTTTGAAATCAGGGTAAAGGAGAAATTATGAACAACCAATTGAAACATGGGAGGAATGGAAAACATTAATGAGAAAAGGTACATTCCTAAGCATTATTCTCAAGTACTCAAGCAAAATCTCTATACTTTGCAACATGAATCTAAAAGTGTAGAAGAATTAATTACAAAGAAATTGAGGCTCTTATGAATAGAGCATCCATTGATGAAGCTGAGGAGGATACAATGGCTAGATTCCTTAGTGGGTGGAACCGACAACTTGCTCATCAAGTGGATAGGCAAACGTATTTTGATATGCAAGAATTGTTACACCTTGCTGTCAAAACTGAAGGGCAGCTAGCTTGGGAAAAGGAGAACTCCAAGAGGCATGCTATTTCCAAGTCTAAAACTTTCAACAATTGAAAGAAGAACATAAATATTGAAAAGATAGATTTCAAATATAGAGGCAAGTATGAGCACGACGAAAAAGATAAAATTGAGACCTCCAAGAGTAAGGAGAAAGTGGAGGAATACAAGGATAATTGAGAAAGAAATAGAGACATTAAATGTTGGAAATTTCAAAGAATTGGTTATATTAGTTGTGATTGTCCTAACAAGAGAATCATGATCATCAAGAATGGACAAGTTGTCACAAATGGTGAAAAAATTTACGTTGAAGTCCAAACGAATGAGGATGAATTGGAAGATGGAAGTCATTTGACACTTATTACAAGAAGACTTCTTACAACTAAGTTACGGAGAATGATGTTGATGATCAAAGAGACAACCTATTTCACACACGATGTTTAGTTAAGAGGACTACTTGTAGTCTTATTATTGATAATGGAAGTTGCACCAATGTAGTAAGTACCATGTTGATCAAAAGGTTGCAAATTTCAACCCAACCCCATCATAAACCTTACAAGCTTCAATGGCTCAATGATTGTAGAACAATGAAGATAGTTTCTCAAGCTTTAATATCTTTTACTTTAGAAAAATATAAAGATGAAATTTTTTGTGATGTGTTACCCATGCTTGCTCGAGACATATTTATTGGCCGTCCTTGACAATTTGATAGGAATGTCATATATGATGATTATTTGATTAGGTAATCTTTTACAAAATATAGTAGAATTTCTACATTGTACATTTGAGTTATGCATATGTATTTGTTGATCCATTAAAGTTGGAGAAAAAGAAGAAAAAGTTTGAGGGAGAAGAATTGAAGGAAAAACAAGAATTTAGTGAAAAAAATTAGAGAAAAATAAAGTGGAAACAAGAATGAAAAAAGAGATGAATTTGAAAAAAAGAAAGAAAGAAATGAGTTGTTTGGCTATGGTTGAGTGCTAAGAAGCAACGAAAAAACAATCTTTATACTTATTTACAAGGAATGATGTTTGGTCTTTAACGATAACAACTTGTCTTTGCCTAATGTGTTTCGATCTCTTTTACAGGAATTTGGGAACGTGTTCCAAGATGAAGTACCTAAATGACTACCTCCTATTAGAGGTATTGAACATAAAACAGACTTCATTCTAGGCGCTGTCATTCTTAATAGGCCAGCTTATAGAGTCATTCCAACTGAAACTAAAGAAATTCAGAGGTAAGTGGAGGAGCTCATGGAAGAGGGCTATATACGAGAAAGTTTGAGTCCATATTGTGTACCAGTTTTATTGGTGCCAAAGAAATATGGAACTCGGTGCATGTGTGCAGATTGTAGAGCCATCAACAAAATCATTGTAAAGTATCGACATCCTATTCCTAGGCTAGACAGTATGTTTGATGAATGAATTGTATGATTCATGTCTATTTACCAAGATTGATTTGAAATCTCGATATCATTAAATTAGAATGCATTTAGAAGTTTAATGGAAAATGAACGGTCAAAACTAAGTTTGGATGGTATAAATGGTTTGTTATGACTTTTGGGTTAACTAATGCACATTTATGCACTTAATGAGTCATGTTTTGAGAGAATATTTTGGAAAGTCGTTGTGTATTTTGATAATATTTTAATTTATTCAAAACTTTTGCGATGTTAAGCCAATTTTGATTACATTTAGAAAATAAAAACTTTATGCTAATTTTAATACGGGTAGTTTTGCATGGAAAAAGTTAACTTTCTTACCTTCCTAGTTGCACCATAGCTAGCTGCACCATTAAATGATTTACTGAAAAAAGATGTTATTTTTAAAGGGGGGAAATGCAAGAGAATGCGTTCGATGAGCCTAAGATGAAATTAATCAATGCACCATTACTTGTCTTGCCCAACTTCGATAAAACTTTTGAATTTGAGTATGATGTAAGTGGTTTGGGCATAGGTGCTATTTTGATGCAAGATGGAAAGCCTTTAATGTATTTTAGTGAAAAATTAAATGAGACAACGTTGAACTATCCTACCTATGATAAATAATTGTTTGCTTTAGTTCGTATATTGCAGGTGTGATAATACTACTTATGCCTCTAGAGAGTTTGTGATCCACTCCAATCATGGAAGCTTGAAGTATCTTATGACTCAAAACGTATTGAACCATAGACATGAAAAGTGGGTGGAGTTTATTGAAACATCAAATATAAGCAAGGTAAGAATAATATGGTAGCTCAGGTACCATCTCTATATTATCTTAGTGTCAATTTTCTTAGATTTGAACATATTAAAGAATTATATAGAGATGACCAAGACTTTGAAATGGTTTTTGTAAATTGCTTTTTCACCCTTAAAGCTCAAATTAATTAATAACAAACCTACACTTAATTATTAACGATTATCAATATTTTGAATGGTCCATCGTGTAAGGTTGGGAATAACGATTTTAACGTCTTTTTTCAATCACTCAAATCAGAGTTAAAACGATAAAGTTACAGTTAAAACAAGATACCGACGTGACGATGTGATGGCAAAATTGACATCATGAACCAATCAAAGCATGATACTCATAACTTTGGAAGGGTAACAAAGAGTGAAGTTTTTTTAATTACTTTTCAGAAATAAAAATAAAATTACTTATACATCATATATCATTTGAATTATAAAAATAAAAATAATAATAAAAAGTCGTTACTCACATTATTTTTATTAATACTATTTATTATTATTATATTATTATATTTATAATAAATTTTGAATTTTCCATTACCTTACTTACATTGATTTTTATTTTATTTTTATATTATATTATTATATTATTATATTTAAAAATAATAATAATAAATAAATAAATAATAAAAATAAATTTGGAAAATTTTATTGATATTTACTTTCCATATTAATTTATATTTTTGACACTTTTTTTTCTCTATTTAAACTCATCGATTTCCTTGTGTACATAACTTCTATCATTTCTTTAAAGCCTACTCACTCTTTTTAAGCTTCCAATTTTATTTATATTTTTATTATTTGGTGAGAAAATAGTTTGATCGTAAATGTATTGTTTTAGAAATTTTATTTCTATTTTTAATGTACTGTGAGAAAATAGTTGTGAGCCATCAAAATTTTAACGTACTTTTTTAGTAGTTGTGTGTCCCTACCAAATTTAAATATTTGTACCGGTTTGATCCTGAGCCATGAAAAGGATTGAGTTTGCTCTTGAACTCGTAAAAAAAGCGATGTAGCAGTTGAGCTCTGATTTGAGGAAAGAGTCAAGAAAGGTTATTCAAATTCCTAAGAGGAGCTTGGGGTGTGAAGTAGGTTGAGTTTGATCGAACCGCGGTAAAACTACGGTATTATATTTTCTAACTCTTTCCTATTTAATATCAAAATTGTTATTGTCACTTATTGCATGTTCTAAGTTTTTCATAAGTGTTTATGGTTATTTCTTGAATTATTTTGTTGTACTAGTTATCGTCGTCTACTTATTTATAAAAAGTTTCATAATTACACAAATTAATGAGGCTTAAATATTTTTACTGTTAAAACTCTATTCATCTTCTCTATGGTTGCCATATCAATCCAACATCTACCACCCCATAAAAATGAAAAAAAAATTATATATTCAAATCGAGACTCCTCCTCTTCAACCTAAATTTGAACTCTCACTACTCAAAAAAAAACAAGAAAAGAAAAGAAAGCCAACAAATTACCCAAATTGAACATTATTAGGAAATTTACATCAATAAAAAAAATAATGAGAATATTAAAAAGAAAAAGAAAGAAAATTATCCTCGTACTTAGGGAGTTGCATCACAAATGTGGTAACACTAGAAACTTTAGAATGCTAGCAAAACAGTCGAGCTAAGAGATAATGAACATTAACCTATATAGTCATTCATTGAAGACTTACTTGATCCGCACTACAAGTGGAGGCAATCATAGAATAAAGGGATGATTTGAAGGATTCTTGGGAGAGAAAAAATTAAAAATTATTATGACAAGAGAAAACTACCGAAATAAATTATGAGCCCAAGTCACAAAAGTAAAAGGGACGACAACCTTTCTAGAAATATTTTGGGGATTACAATGGAAGTGAGGAATGTGTTATTTTGATGGTAGAAGTTGGTTATAAGTGTAGGGTGAATCATGAGGTAAAATTGAGGTGAGGAAAAAGTATATGGAATGGGATTTTAATCAAGCTTTGATGAATAATCTGCGAATAGAAATACACTCGAAAAAAATATATTTGATTTGAGAAAAGAAATGACTTATTATGCCTTTTGAGCTATCTAATGCTCCAACCAGCAAGACGTTCCAATTGTGCATGCTTCAACCCGCAAGATGCTTCACTTGTGCCCGCTTTAGCCCGCAAACAGCCCAGCCCTTGTTTAAGTCTGCGCCTCATCTACTACCCGGACCACTGCCTCACATGACCCACGTGTGCACTTTGCCTCCTGCTCCCAGCTTAGCTCGATGGCTTCGATAACTTTACAGCGGCGTATTTGGCTCGGTATACAGTTTTGATACTGTTCCCTACGTTTTCGACTCTCTCAAGCTGTATTAGGGCAATTGAAGTTAGAAAGACTCCTATTTACTTAATTTAAAAGGATTTATGATTTATATAGGAGTAATCACTATGTTCGGTTAGAATAAGTTATTAATTTGTCATTAGAATATGATTTGGATTGGTATAGGTGAAGTTAAATATTGAAACATAATTTCGAAACAGCTATTAAATAGTTAGGAACTTTAGCCAAGGCTAACCAAGTATGATATGGGGAAATTACTACAAGGGGAGTAAGATTCGGATTATCTTGTTGATCGAATATCTCAAGGCAAAAACATTGTTTGAGATTCGAATCGCTCCACAAGCAAGATCGATCATGTCTAGCTTGAATAATTCTTATTGATCAAATATCTCAAGGCAAGAACACTTGATTGAGATTCGAATCACTTCACAAGCAAGATTGATCATGTCGAGCTTGAATGATTCTACATGCAACCTAAACTACATAGAATTGCAAAGAAAGTTAGCCATGGGCTAAAGAAGAGCACAAATGCTCTTTTACTATATTTTCCAAGTCTACTTACAAATACAACATACATGGCTTTATATAGCCTCAAAATGAAACTATTAAAGGCATTCCAAGAGTGGTAACATTCATACTTAATGGTCATAATTAAGCATGATGTAATTGTAACCTAAAGTAAATAAAAAGTCTTAAAATACATTAATGAAATACAATAACTCTAAATTGTAATCCACCTAAAATTTATAACATCAAACTTCATTCTTCTTCAATGTGGTATGAATTGAAATATCTTTTGATAATTTCAACAATATTTTATTCACATCTTTATTGAAGTATATTGTATGATTGATGTCTCTTGGTTCATATCTGTAAGTGACCTTATTGTTGAAGTTGGAAAATTTAATGATGTATGATGGCGCATGCCCCGTGGCTCTTGCATGCTCCATAATATTTATGTTATGTACCTGTTCTATATAATGTCATATGATGTTATGTTATGTATGCATGTGATATCCATTATGCCATGTTGGGAATGAAATGAAATACTATACAAGTCATGTTATGTCTTGACATGTAAAACTATGTGATTGATTATGTGATGGCTACCATGTATACATGATGCATATATGTACTATGTCATGGATGAAAGAAAAAAAGGAAATGTGTGTGGATGCTATGCTATGATTGTAAACCATGAGTATCTCATGCATTGATATATGTCATGTACATTGGGATACTTCCCCGTTATGTTATGTTAGTACAGATGCATACCTTCGATATTTATGTTCGTCATAATATCATGCAAGTCTTTCCTTTTCTGTGACATCCGGTGATGCATTAATGCATTATGCCCGATCAAGTCAAGCCTAGCAGGTACGTATACGATCCCGCCTAGTGGGACCATGTGCACGTGTCTAGGTCGTGTGTTGGGAAGTACCCCACATCTAACCCTGCTCAAAACTGGAAAGAGTCCAAGATCGTGCCACGATTTTAAGGGATAGGTCCCAGTGAGATGACTATTGAGTATTTCTTAAGATACTCCAGCCATGTGCTATCCTTTTTTTAAGGTAAAACGTCTTTGCACGAATGACAATGAATTCTGGAATGGTCATGGAACTACATAGGGCAGTAATATGCATTGATTTTCATAGTAGTTAATAGGTGGCTTTTGATTTTCGTACTCAAATACTTTTTTATTTTTATTTGCTTGTTTTAAATTAAACGTGTAAGCCCATGGCTTTATTTTAAAAAAAAATTATTTTAAATTTTCACATATGTTATTAAAAGCATGCATGTGGTGACGTCCCTAATTTAACCAAGAAAATNTCGAAACAGCTATTAAATAGTTAGGAACTTTAGCCAAGGCTAACCAAGTATGATATGGGGAAATTACTACAAGGGGAGTAAGATTCGGATTATCTTGTTGATCGAATATCTCAAGGCAAAAACATTGTTTGAGATTCGAATCGCTCCACAAGCAAGATCGATCATGTCTAGCTTGAATAATTCTTATTGATCAAATATCTCAAGGCAAGAACACTTGATTGAGATTCGAATCACTTCACAAGCAAGATTGATCATGTCGAGCTTGAATGATTCTACATGCAACCTAAACTACATAGAATTGCAAAGAAAGTTAGCCATGGGCTAAAGAAGAGCACAAATGCTCTTTTACTATATTTTCCAAGTCTACTTACAAATACAACATACATGGCTTTATATAGCCTCAAAATGAAACTATTAAAGGCATTCCAAGAGTGGTAACATTCATACTTAATGGTCATAATTAAGCATGATGTAATTGTAACCTAAAGTAAATAAAAAGTCTTAAAATACATTAATGAAATACAATAACTCTAAATTGTAATCCACCTAAAATTTATAACATCAAACTTCATTCTTCTTCAATGTGGTATGAATTGAAATATCTTTTGATAATTTCAACAATATTTTATTCACATCTTTATTGAAGTATATTGTATGATTGATGTCTCTTGGTTCATATCTGTAAGTGACCTTATTGTTGAAGTTGGAAAATTTAATGATGTATGATGGCGCATGCCCCGTGGCTCTTGCATGCTCCATAATATTTATGTTATGTACCTGTTCTATATAATGTCATATGATGTTATGTTATGTATGCATGTGATATCCATTATGCCATGTTGGGAATGAAATGAAATACTATACAAGTCATGTTATGTCTTGACATGTAAAACTATGTGATTGATTATGTGATGGCTACCATGTATACATGATGCATATATGTACTATGTCATGGATGAAAGAAAAAAAGGAAATGTGTGTGGATGCTATGCTATGATTGTAAACCATGAGTATCTCATGCATTGATATATGTCATGTACATTGGGATACTTCCCCGTTATGTTATGTTAGTACAGATGCATACCTTCGATATTTATGTTCGTCATAATATCATGCAAGTCTTTCCTTTTCTGTGACATCCGGTGATGCATTAATGCATTATGCCCGATCAAGTCAAGCCTAGCAGGTACGTATACGATCCCGCCTAGTGGGACCATGTGCACGTGTCTAGGTCGTGTGTTGGGAAGTACCCCACATCTAACCCTGCTCAAAACTGGAAAGAGTCCAAGATCGTGCCACGATTTTAAGGGATAGGTCCCAGTGAGATGACTATTGAGTATTTCTTAAGATACTCCAGCCATGTGCTATCCTTTTTTTAAGGTAAAACGTCTTTGCACGAATGACAATGAATTCTGGAATGGTCATGGAACTACATAGGGCAGTAATATGCATTGATTTTCATAGTAGTTAATAGGTGGCTTTTGATTTTCGTACTCAAATACTTTTTTATTTTTATTTGCTTGTTTTAAATTAAACGTGTAAGCCCATGGCTTTATTTTAAAAAAAAATTATTTTAAATTTTCACATATGTTATTAAAAGCATGCATGTGGTGACGTCCCTAATTTAACCAAGAAAATTAGGGTCGGTACATTTGGTATCAAAGCTCTAGATTTTTAGATCCAATAGATTGACCTATGATGTAGGCCCAACATACTTCCATGGTCATGAGCAGACATACCGTCACCATGAGATATGTTTTTTAAAGATAATAACAAGTTTAGTTGAATGATGCATGTGGTTGGTTGATTATGACAAATGTAAAATTTGGCATGTTATGTTTGATATGTTCATATGGATATGATAAAGCCAAGTTAAAACACATTCTATCGAGTATGTTAGTATAATTATGATAATGCAAAGTTGACATTTTTTTGTTTGAAGTATTTATATGATGGAGAAGATGTGTATATAATGTGTATAAGTTGAGTATTATAGACTTAGTACGTTATATGTTGTATATAGATTATGCCACCTAGAGGTCGAGGAAGAGGGCATAGAGGCCAACCTCCAACTAGGGGAAGAGGCAAGGGTAGAAAAATTCTGGTCCGCTAGGGATCGGTGAATCGACCTAATGAAACACCCCACTGCCAATGGCGTCTAGGCTGCACTAGATCCCCACAACTTTTCTAATGTGGGAACCATTGCAAGCGAGGCAAACAATCGTAACAACTCAATAGGTTAACGCTTCGTCATCAACCAGAGAGGCAAGATACCTACAGGACTTCAGGAGAGGTAACCCTTGTATCTTTATTGGGACTGCAGAGGATTTGACAATGGGACAGTTGGGGTTATCATCAATAGAGACAGTATTCGGGCGGATGAATTGTCAAATGAAAGGTATGATGTGCAGCGTTCATGCTGCGAAGCAATGTGAAGTTATGGTGGGAGTCCCCTTGCGAGATTTTTAGTCCTAAGAGAGGTGTAATCTCATGTCTAGAATTCAAGAATGTCTTTTGAAAACAATATTACCTAAAAGAAGCTTGACTCTCCAAACAGCAAGAGTTCACACAACTAATCAAAGAAGACATTACATCACTACATATACAAAGGACTTTATAAGAATGAAACGATTCACGACAGAACTACTGCAAGAAATAATAAATGTGATAGCTTACAAAAAACGCTATCGTTGACTTTTTATGGCGTTTGAGAACGTCGTGACAACTCATATTATTAAAAGTCTCCGACTTTTTATAGCGTTTTTATTATAGCTATAATATATGTTATAATAGAGTACGAAGTTATAGCTTAGATAAGTTGCTAGGATAACATTTTATAGCATTCTTTTTTAAGCTAATAGACCTAAAATATTTTCTATTTTTAACTTATAATAACATTTTCTTAATGCTATAATATATTATAACTTTAATTGTAACGACTCTCAATTTTATACTTAATCTAAGGTCAAGGTTGCTATTGTATACATATCATGAACATTGAATGCGAAATTATTTCATTTACTTTCATAAAGCATAACTTTCATCTTAAAACACTATCATGGACTTACATATTCAAAAACATGTTTAAAAGGACATAATAAAAGACTAAATAAAATAAATAAACATTTAAATTAAAAACATCCTATTCTATCTTAAGTCTAAGAAAATAAATACGACTACCATATGCATGTGTCATGGTCTCGAATTGCGATGCTTGTCAGCCATATAAAAATGCATTTCTTTTACTTAAAACAGAAGTAGCACGTGGCTTGAGTATTTTAAGAAATACTCAATAAGTGACCCCACTATTAGAGTTAGATCCAAATACACATAATCATGAGTGGAACCTATTATATCAGTCTATATTCCTTAGGCGGCTATCCTAACATGTACTTGGGATGTGTACTTAATTATCCTACACACGGTCCACATGCGTGAGTGTGGACCGACCAGTCGGTTCGCACACCTCTTGGACCCCATTTCTGGTCGGGCGAGCATTCTCTGGGAGCTGTTGATGCCAAACACCCGTTAGCAATAACGACCGTCACGGCAGCATTATGATAAACATAAAGAACACTCTCCTGCCTAGTAGTGTATGTGTTCGTACTATCGTGAAAGAATAGGGATATTCTCCAATGCATGAACACACAATAATGCATGAGATCCTAACATTTTCCTATTTTTACTATTATTTAATATAACATCGCTAGCGTTTTTATCACGACCCGTCTTTCGAGTAAAAATAAAAAAAATAAAATAGAAGTAAAAATCCGGCAAAATTTAAAACAAGAAAAGGAAATCAAGGACATCAAAATTAAATATAAAATCAGAGCCAAATATTACAAATATAAAATGAAATACAAAAGACTCTAAATATGAAAACGGACAAAGGACTCTAAAAGACCGACAAGGGACTGATGCTCCGGAACGACACCCCTCTGTGACAGTGCAGCTCTCGAACACCTCCCCGTATCGACTGATACCTGAAATAAAAAAAGGGAGAAAGGGGTGAGTATAAAAATATACTCAGTAANCCTTTCCAAGCTCGAATTATTTGTCCGAAAAGGTTCCAAAAATTCTGAAATTTCTTTGATAGGTCCTAATTCACATAAAAATAGGATCAGAGTTGAAATCCGAACGAAAAACAAGCAAACGGAGGCCAAACGGGTGAGAGAATGGGGTCCCACGCGCNGTTTTCGCATCCTTATCTTAGTAGGCATCCACGGTCTTATCTCTGGGTTCTAATGAGTACGAATTACGCNCGAACGAAAAACAAGCAAACGGAGGCCAAACGGGTGAGAGAATGGGGTCCCACGCGCCAGCAGGTCCCCACACGCGCCGGCACACGGCCACACGTGCAGCCTCCACGCGCAGGGCACACGCGCGGGCAGTGCCGCGTTTCGAACCCCAGCGGTTACGGACTTACCTTCAAATTCTGAGAAACTTTGATTTTGGCTAGCCCGGCACTAACCCTTCGATATATTTCTTAGCGCGACACGTGGCGCACAGTGTTTGGCAGGAAACGTCGGGTTGGACCGCGGGTTTCCAGACCGGTTTGGCGGGCGTACGGGTCGACCCGACTCAGCCCACCAGTGGAACGCTGCCACGTGACGCACGCCGACTCCGCCACACTCTTCCGTTCGCCGATCGACGCGTGGCGGTCTCTTTCTCTCTCCTGCGTGTGTTTCAAATTTCCAGATGTGAGTGTTTTCACGTTTTCGATCTATTTTGTTCGGATTTTCTTATCTTTCAATTCGTAATCTATATCAACAAAGTTTCTTCACGAAAATTGTACATCTTATATTCTACTCCTACAATATATTTTTTCTTTATTTTTTTTTTTCCTTGAACACAGGATGAGTTAAGGCCGTCCAAAGATACGAAAAAACTCACATTTTCTGTATTCGATCGGTTTACCCGAAGTCCAACTAAACTCCGATTTTTGTCCCGAAACTTCAAGAAACCTGTGTGAATCTTATTTTAGTTACAAACCTCAAAAACTCCAGATCTAAAGCTTAAGAAACTCCTCATATCTAGATAAAATCNAGCACCTGTCACACTTTCCTCTCCAGATCTGCCAAGCTCAACAATCTCCGTACCGGAGCTTTGTCTCGACGGTACGGCATCGGAGCAGGGAGGGAAGTGGAGGTTCTGATGACACTATCCACACTACTCAACTCTAGCGGGCTACCTACAGTTACCGTGGTGACCTACTATTCTTTCTAGGGTGGAACTTGGTGGCTTAGACTTGGATTTATGCATCTCTAGAATTCTCGTGCTAGGTCTCACAAACCTATCGAATTTGGAATTCTGGACTCTGGATCCGTTGGTAATCGTTTCACGGGTCTAAATGCACGGTATTCTAGAGGTTCCCCAATCTAGGGTCTCGCCTAGCCTACTTAGTCACAACCACCCTAATCTAAGCTCATAATTTCTTCATATTCAACAAGAAAGATAACACAAGCAATCATCATGCATAGGANTCGGAACAAGAAGTTTGGAACCTTACTTTGTCCGTTCTCGGATTTTCTTGCCGGGATGAGTGGATCTGTAATGCTCCTAATTTTCTTTAACCTAATTAGTGACGTCACCCATGCATACATAACTCATCAAGCGGAAGCTCATCATAAATAACCTTGAAAGAGTCTTTCATAAACATTCATGAATCCAAAACTGTCACGACCCAATATTTTACTACAGATCGTGACTAGCGACAAGACACAAATGCATGAAGTGTTTTAAATATGAAGTAGAGAAAATCCTTAAANTAGATTTCACAAGTTTTTCATCCTCCTCATGCACACATACATTATCAGAATCTCAATCTAAACAGATTACATAATCATTNAGTTTTTGAACAACAAAGAGACAAAACAAAATAAATTTCGAAAGGATGCAAATACAAAATAAAGACTAGACNACTATAAGCCATAGATTTTCTTATTTATTTCATTTTCATGGTTTCCATACTAATATGATAGGTTCGGTCAGCTAGGTTTNGCCGCACTTGAACGACGCCTCACGCTCCTAAAAAAAAGGAAAACATAGCAAGGATGAGTATAAAAATTATACTCAGTAAGCCACCTACTTGTAGGCTTTCTTCGCATCTTAATTTAACAGNTCTACAAGTACTGCTCTTGGGAATCCAAATGGCTACTTACTTGGTTGACATGTGCCTTTCCAAGCTCGAATTATTTGTCCGAAAAGGTTCCAAAAATTCTGAAATTTCTTTGATAGGTCCTAATTCACATAAAAATAGGATCAGAGTTGAAATCCGAACGAAAAACAAGCAAACGGAGGCCAAACGGGTGAGAGAATGGGGTCCCACGCGCCAGCAGGTCCCCACACGCGCCGGCACACGGCCACACGTGCAGCCTCCACGCGCAGGGCACACGCGCGGGCAGTGCCGCGTTTCGAACCCCAGCGGTTACGGACTTACCTTCAAATTCTGAGAAACTTTGATTTTGGCTAGCCCGGCACTAACCCNTCGTACAAATAACAGAGTGTGCATGCAATCGTCTTCTAACATCGTACTATTAGTTTATGAAAACTAGGCATACCGGCTCAATGGGGTGATGACCTCCATCAAGCACCCAGAGCACGAAGCTCGCGCCAATGGGGCGAATTCGTCCATCAAGCACCCGGAACACAGAATACACAATTCCAACATAAATTAAATGCATGCATACATACAGCGGAAGCATAAAGCATACAACAACACTCATGTAATTCACCCAATACAATCATATCAGATACTCTGACAAATAATTTACATGGAGAGCTAATCTGAAGTAAAACTACTAGCATGCATGCAATCCAAGCGAATCCTACAAGTATTTCTTCCTAAATTTTGGGTGGTGACTTACCTGGTTGACGCGTGCCCTTTTTCTAGCGTTTCTTTGCCCGTGAGGTGTCCAGAAATACTGATTTCTTTAAATTAGGTCCCTATTCACGTAAAAACAGTATTAGAACTAGAACCGGGACAAAAATCGGGCAAACAGAAAGCAACCGGGCCAAATTGGTCGTCCCACGCGCGCTCACGCGCCAGCAGCGCGCTGGGAATGCGTGGTCACGCGCGTGGGAAGGCGCCAGTCGCAGGCTGCACGAGTGCCCGCTTTCGCGTGCTCGTGGGTCGACCGGTCCGGTTGGCCAGGCTCGCGTTGCGGTTCGGCCCGGCTTGCAGGCGACACGTGTCAACACCTCGCTGGAGCTGCATTGCTCCAGCCGATGGTCGACGCGTGTNCGCGCTCACGCGCCAGCAGCGCGCTGGGAATGCGTGGTCACGCGCGTGGGAAGGCGCCAGTCGCAGGCTGCACGAGTGCCCGCTTTCGCGTGCTCGTGGGTCGACCGGTCCGGTTGGCCAGGCTCGCGTTGCGGTTCGGCCCGGCTTGCAGGCGACACGTGTCAACACCTCGCTGGAGCTGCATTGCTCCAGCCGATGGTCGACGCGTGTCCGGCGCCTGTCGCCGCTCGCCGGCTGACTTTTTTTTTTTTTCTTCTCTGCCCTCTGAAAACCGAAACCCAATCCCCTTTTCCGATTTTCATATCTTTCGATCCGTAGATCGGATCAATATGGTTCCTTCGGCAAAGTTCTAGATCGTGTTACGGGCTACGTCCAAGTATTTTTTTTGTAATTTTTTCTTGTCTACCGGACGAGTTAAGGACGTTAGAAGTTCGCTCACCGTTCTCGGACGACTCTCGGATCTCCGCCTTCGGGTTGAGGTCTCGGCCAAACTTCTTCACAGACCGTGCGTGAGTTATTCCTAGGTGAATATTACAACATTTTAGGATCGATTCACAAAGGGAAAACTCATATCTGAGAAATGTCGTTCAGAACCTTACCTCGCGAAGTGTTCTTGGGTCTTGACGGAGCGTCGGCCTCGCTAGCCTCTCGATCCTTGTACGAGCCTCGTCTGAGGATGGATTCCGGCGATGGTCCGTTAATCTTCCCGGCTGAACTTCTCTCCAGTTTCTCTCTATCTCCTTCTTTCTTTTGCAGGTGATCTGACGGGGTTCTCCCTGGACCCGTATTAGGGCTGGAGGGGCAAAATGACATGTTTGCCCCTCAGTTGACTTAGCCCACTGTTGGGGTTAGGAATGCAAACACTGCAACATATGAGCACGACCTAACTTTTCATAAACTTTTCATAGCCTTGGACGCTTTTCTATTCTGAGTAGGGTTGGATGTATGGTACTCCTTCACACATGGCTCCTGTACGCGTACATGGACCCACCAGGTGGGCTCGTATACAAACCCCCTGGCCTGACTTGGTCGGGCACACGTGTTACACGTTGCCGGACACCACAGAACAGAAGAGGGTCCGCATGATATCATGGCGAACATAAATATCGTAATTCATTCTTTCGTATCATAAAAGGGAAGAATCCTGATGCACATGACATACATATATGCATGAGATTCCTTAACATATCTAACATGGCATTACATAAGCAGTGCTAACATCGCATATACGTTTCTTACATTACATGACATCTCACATGACTTGCGTTACATGGCATATTACATAGCATGAAGGTACATTCCAGTTGCATAAACATCTCATGACACGACTCGATAATTCTACGTGTATCCATGACATCGATCAACATATTCATGGCATATAATACAAACATCTCATTCATAACTTCACATAACATAAACAGTCAACAGTCAACATAATTCATACATCACATAACATACACAATCTATAGTTAACACAATCGATACATCACATAATCATATCACATAAATATGGTGCATGCAGGGGCCACGAGGCACGCACCATCATACAACACGTAGTAAGCTAACTTCAACAGTAAGATCACTTACCTCGATGGTCTTGGTTGAAGTCACTCACAATGAGCTAATCCCAGCAGTTAAATACGTCCTACGATAACCACATAAAAATTTAGAACCTTTCATAATGTACCCTAGCTAAACCTCATGCTATTTATCAAAATAAACCCTCGATCTAAGCTTGAGGCAAGCATAAGTTATCTAGAGTGCTACCGTTATCATCGTTAAATTTCTACTTACCTAGAGTAACAACCTTAAATTTCCACTTATTGATACAGATAATGTAACACCCTAAATTTCCACTTACTTAGAGTCGACACCGTCATCATCATCTAAACTCGTATGTCGAATTAAACATTTAAAAACTTCATCATAAAACATAATCATCGTCTTAAAATACCGCCATGGACTTACAGTGTTTTGGAAAACACCTTTAAAATGCATGGCAAAAGACAAAAGAAAATAAATAAATCTTTAAATTAAAAACATCTTATTATAGCCAAAATCTAAGAAAATAAATGCGACTGCCTATGCATGTGTCATGATTTCAAGTGCGATGTCATTGTCAGCCATACAGGGACATCTGGCCTATAACTGAAAAGAAATAGCACATAGCTTCGAGTATTTTAAGAACACTATTGAAGTCAGGGAATGCAAGCACATGCAACTCATGATCTAGGGACCTATCATTTAAAAACCATTATAGTGGTGGTCTTCAGTCTCAGACAATTTGGATATGTAGTACTTCCCTACACACAACCCACACGTGCGAATGTGAATTCCTAGGGTGTTCGCACACTCTTGGACCCTCTCTAGTCAGCTAATCTGTAGCGACGTCCAGAGGTCAATGAAACCCCATAGTGTCATGCTCCCCATAAACACCCTCATCATCATATTGTGGCGTCCGCACTCATCATCATAAATGGAGAGATATCCCGATGTATATGAACACACAAAATGCATCCCTATAGTTTTCATCTTTAAATCAACTTTAAGACACAACCCTGTATACCATTCAAACATTATTCTAAGTAACATGCACGCATTGACCTTCATACATTCATCATCATTCATTTAACTAGGGTTGTCTTTAAAAGTTGTCATCATAATGCATCGTGACATTTAATACAAGCACAACATCTTAATATTGAGCATCGTCATATGGAGTCATTTCATCATCATACGTCTCGCATCATCTTATTATTATGCATCATCATCATCATGTTGACATCATGTACATCATAACATCATCATATAACATCATCACATCATTATCTAATGTCATCAAGTCATCATATAACATCATCACATCATCATATAACATCAACACATAACATTATCACATCATCATATAACATCAACACATAACATTATCACATCATCATATAACATCATCACATGATCATATAACATCAACACATAACATTATCACATCATCATATAACATCAACACATAACATTATCACATCATCATATAACATCATCACATCATCATATAACATCAACACATAACATTATCACATCATCATATAACATCAACACATAACATTATCACATCATCATATAACATCATCACATGATCATATAACATCAACACATAACATTATCACATCATCATATAACATCAACACATAACATTATCACATCATCATATAACATCATCACATGATCATCTAACGTCATCACGACATCACATAACATTATCAATCATTATATAACATCACCACATCATCATATAACTACATCGCATCATTATCTAATGCCATCAAGTCATCATATTACATCATCACATCATCATACAATATCAACACATCATCATCTAACGTCATCACGTCATGATATAACATCATCACATCATCATATAACATAAAGCACAAATGACACGTGCAAGGGCCACTAGGCACGTGTTGTCACGAATTTATCCTTAATGAAAGTTTGATTTTGTCCTTTGAAATCCATGTCAATCTATGTGAACTCATGACATCAGTTTTAAGTTCGAACTTCTATAAAATTATTTCTCTAATTTATATTTGTCCATGTGTTAAACTTCATGCAAACATTAGAGTTTTTGCAAGGCCACCGATACATTGTGGATTATAGATTTGGGATTTTGGGTGACGAGAGATAGTTCGGAGAGACGAGGGGTTAGTGGAGAGTAGTCTAATGGAAATTATTATGTTTATTATTTATTTATTACTATTATTATTATTCTTTTTTTTTTTTTTTTTNTATATACCCCTAAAAGAAACTTTCGCCCTCGAAAATCTCAAACTCCTAGATTAACTCGGGGTATTTCTCTCTTATTTCATCCTCGCACTCCCACATGGCTTCTTCGGTGTGGTGGTTCTGCCACAACACCTTAATGAACTCAATGTTCCTGTTGTGTAGCGCTTTCACTTCATGAGCTAGGATCCATGAGTCGAAGTCGGTCATGTTTACTACTATTAGGTCTACTGTTAAGGATATTTAGTAATAAATTATAGTTTACCATATATATTATATTTGATATTTTATTATAAGGCAAATATCTAATATTTGCCTTATTACCATAGGTATCTTTCCATTTATTGTTATTTCCATTTATTACTATTTTCATATCCTTGTAATTTATTTGATTATAAATAAGATAACTTTCACACCATTTAGGTGTGGTGGATTAATCAAACATTCACATCTACCCTCAAAGTTTGGTTCCCTACGATCTAAAAATAAGAATAAAACTGAGAGATATTAAAGTAGGTTTGTTATAATCAAAATATTAATTAATTAATTAATTAATTAATTAATTAATTTGGGGTTAAGATGTTATGATTACTATGCGCCAAAAATCATGAAAAAACAATTCACTTTAAACATGGTTATAATTTATTTGTGCATAAATTTATTTCAAACATAATCAAATGGAAATTAATAATAATACATTTGAAAACTGACACCTCCAACTTTCAAAATAAAATGTTCATGTCCTATTATAACATAGAATCTCCACTTAAATGTGGAAAAATAATTGTCTCATCTAGTTCCATAGCTTTCTCAACGAACGTTGTTATCATATACGAGACTCTTGTCTCTACCTCACAAAAATGTTAAATTAAAATGAAGTATCTTTTAAAAAAAAAATACTCAATAAGTAACTCTACTGTTGGGGTCGAAAAAAGCAATCACGTGCAATATGGTTCATGATGGGACCTATGTTTTGTGACTATTCGGACTCTTCTTTCTTTTTTTAATAGAGTTGGATGCATAATACTTATCTACACACGATTCACGTACGTGCACATAAATCTACTAGATGAGCTAATATATATATATATACTCTCTCAATCTGGTTCTGGGCTAGTGCATGCTCATGCTACTGAAAACCAACAGAAAGAAAGAAGCGTGTATCATATCATAGCGCTCATAAGTGCACATCAAATATGCATGAGATCCCGTATTTCAAATATTTTGTGATGTAGATTTCCTATGAAATAAACATAAATAAACATGACATATCATTCATGGTTTACCAAGTGTCTTATAAAGCATAATATGATCCTAGTATCATAATTTATATGAGTTATACACTAGAATGACATAAAAATTAAATAATAATAATAATAATAATAATAAAAAGTTCATAATGATAAGTATAGCATATTACAAGTATTAACACATAAGTTAGCTGGGTTGGTTTAAGTTATTCGAAACATTTATTTAAATTTTTTTAAATAAAAGTAAAACTTTAAACATTTATCTACTTATTTTCAAACATTTTGTTAAAATTTGCTACTCAATCTAAATATAAATATTTTTAAAAATATATACTTTTAAATAGTTAAAAATTATTTTTGAGAGTGTTTGGATAATAAATAATAAAAACAAAACAAATATACGTATATATAATTGTATGGTAAACAGAAATGTACGAGATAAAAAGGTAAGTCATCCATGTACGACTGTGGACATCAGAATTCGGCGATGGCAAACGTGTCACATGATGTGATTTGAAATTTCAATCTACACGAAGTACACATTCATGCTGGCGCTGCAAAGGAGGAGAAATTGAGTTGGCCTTGGGCCTGGCTGAGGAAGAATAACATGAGATTGGCTAATGGGTTGGCCGCGGAACAAGAACGAGAAACCGGGTTGGGTTGGGTTGACCCAATCCATTGGACATTGAACCCGTAATCGACCTAAATCAGATCGTGATATGGAAATCAACCCAAGGGAAAGTATGGAACGGATTACCTTGATGATCAAGATCAAGAGTAAAGAAAACTCGTTTCTAAACTCGTGATTCGAATCACTCCACAAGAGGTTTGATCAATACCACTTGAATGACTCTACATGCAAGTTCTAAACACAAGAATTTGCAAAGAAAGTTTAGCTCTCAACAAAGCTAAAATAGAAATTCTATTCTCAATTCCAAAATCTGATGTCTAATCAAAGAAAAGAAGGCTTTATATAGCCTTTACAAACCTTAACCTATGTGATACATAACTCCAAAATTAAATGGGCTAGTAAATGAGAAATACCCATAACCTCCATATTAAAATGGCTAGTTAATGGTGGAATATAGTAACCTATGTGGGTTACAATATAACCTTAACTCCTATATTTAAAACTAGCTTAAATATGAAAACAAATAGTTAAACTATAATTAAATAATGCAAATAATAAAATGGGCTTATTAGTCATCCTTGGACTATTGATAAATTCAGCGGAGTTCATTAAATGCAACTTAAAGTGCATTTAATTCATCTCTGTCTTGAAGCTCAACTTTGCATAACATATAAGGGAGGTCACCAACGTCTTCTAGAATTTCCTTTGATGAGCTCACCATAGCTTGAATATAACTGTATAAGGTTTGTTGTAGCTTCTTGGCTCTCGTCCTTGTAATTGGACCTTGAGGTATGGAAATTCCTTGGTCGTTGTTCATATCAGATCGGGTCAAAAATAAAACTCAATCTAACTGTTATAGTTCGGGTTGGATTTTTGGATTAAATGGAGAACTCTAATGATATAGAATCAATCCAAAGAAAAGTTTTAGAACGGATTATCTTAATAATCAAGATCAGAAGTAAAGAAAACTCTGATTTGAATCACTTCATAAGAAGTTTGATCAATACCACTCGGATGACTCTAATATCCAAGTTCTAAACAAAATAATTTGCAAAGTAAAAAACTTAGTTCTCATTACGATAGAAACTCTATTCTTTTTCATTCCAAAATATGATAAAACAATAACATCAATGATATGAAAATCAACTCAAGGGAAAGTATGGAATGGATTACCTTGATGACCAAGATCAAGAGCAAAAAAAAAACTCGTTTCTAAACTCGTGGTTTGAATTGCTCCACAAAAGGTTTGATCAATACCACTTGAATAACTCTAGCAACCAAGTTCTGAACACAAATTTGCATAGAAAAACTTACCTCTCAACAAAGTTAAAATAGAAATTCTATTCTTAATTTTAAAATCTGATGTCTTTTGTCAAATAAAGAAGGCTTTATATAACTTTTACAACCTTAACCTATGTGATACATTACTCTCAAATTAAATGGGCTAGTAAATGAGAAATACTCCTAACCTCCATATTAAAATGGCTAGTTAATGGTGGAATATGGTCGTGGTTCCTATATTTAAAGCTAGTTTTAAATATGACAAACGAATATTTAAATTATAATTTAGCTGAGTTCAATAAATGCAACTTAAAGTGCATTTAATTCCTCTCTTTCTTGAAGCTCAACTTTGCACAACATATAAGGGAGGTCTCCAACGTCTTCTAGAATTTCTTTTGATAAGCTCACCATAGCTTGAATATAAGTGTATAAGATTTGTTATAGCTTCTTGGTTCTCGTCCTTGTAATCGAACCTTGAGGTATGAAAATTCCTTAGTCGTGGTTCATATCATTCTCCCCCTCTTGAGAAGGATTCGTCCTCGAATCCCAACCATCACCTACATCAAAAAGACTCAAATCAACAACATTAAAAGTTGCACTAACACCTTACTTACCTAGTAAATCAATTTTAAATTTGAAAAGGTCTATCTCCTCGTAGTAAAAGCTTAGATTTTCTATGAGTATGAAATCTTTCTTTTCGGAAATGCACCCAAACCCAATCTCTTGACTTGAAGATGACAATCTTGCGTCTTTTATTAATTCCAGTGGCAACCTTGGAATTTTGCATCTCNACATCAAATATGCATGAGATCCCGTATTTCAAATATTTTGTGATGTAGATTTCCTATGAAATAAACATAAATAAACATGACATATCATTCATGGTTTACCAAGTGTCTTATAAAGCATAATATGATCCTAGTATCATAATTTATATGAGTTATACACTAGAATGACATAAAAATTAAATAATAATAATAATAATAATAATAAAAAGTTCATAATGATAAGTATAGCATATTACAAGTATTAACACATAAGTTAGCTGGGTTGGTTTAAGTTATTCGAAACATTTATTTAAATTTTTTTAAATAAAAGTAAAACTTTAAACATTTATCTACTTATTTTCAAACATTTTGTTAAAATTTGCTACTCAATCTAAATATAAATATTTTTAAAAATATATACTTTTAAATAGTTAAAAATTATTTTTGAGAGTGTTTGGATAATAAATAATAAAAACAAAACAAATATACGTATATATAATTGTATGGTAAACAGAAATGTACGAGATAAAAAGGTAAGTCATCCATGTACGACTGTGGACATCAGAATTCGGCGATGGCAAACGTGTCACATGATGTGATTTGAAATTTCAATCTACACGAAGTACACATTCATGCTGGCGCTGCAAAGGAGGAGAAATTGAGTTGGCCTTGGGCCTGGCTGAGGAAGAATAACATGAGATTGGCTAATGGGTTGGCCGCGGAACAAGAACGAGAAACCGGGTTGGGTTGGGTTGACCCAATCCATTGGACATTGAACCCGTAATCGACCTAAATCAGATCGTGATATGGAAATCAACCCAAGGGAAAGTATGGAACGGATTACCTTGATGATCAAGATCAAGAGTAAAGAAAACTCGTTTCTAAACTCGTGATTCGAATCACTCCACAAGAGGTTTGATCAATACCACTTGAATGACTCTACATGCAAGTTCTAAACACAAGAATTTGCAAAGAAAGTTTAGCTCTCAACAAAGCTAAAATAGAAATTCTATTCTCAATTCCAAAATCTGATGTCTAATCAAAGAAAAGAAGGCTTTATATAGCCTTTACAAACCTTAACCTATGTGATACATAACTCCAAAATTAAATGGGCTAGTAAATGAGAAATACCCATAACCTCCATATTAAAATGGCTGGTTAATGGTGGAATATAGTAACCTATGTGGGTTACAATATAACCTTAACTCCTATATTTAAAACTAGCTTAAATATGAAAACAAATAGTTAAACTATAATTAAATAATGCAAATAATAAAATGGGCTTATTAGTCATCCTTGGACTATTGAGAAATTCAGCGGAGTTCATTAAATGCAACTTAAAGTGCATTTAATTCATCTCTGTCTTGAAGCTCAACTTTGCATAACATATAAGGGAGGTCACCAACGTCTTCTAGAATTTCCTTTGATGAGCTCACCATAGCTTGAATATAACTGTATAAGGTTTGTTGTAGCTTCTTGGCTCTCGTCCTTGTAATTGGACCTTGAGGTATGGAAATTCCTTGGTCGTTGTTCATATCAGATCGGGTCAAAAATAAAACTCAATCTAACTGTTATAGTTCGGGTTGGATTTTTGGATTAAATGGAGAACTCTAATGATATAGAATCAATCCAAAGAAAAGTTTTAGAACGGATTATCTTAATAATCAAGATCAGAAGTAAAGAAAACTCTGATTTGAATCACTTCATAAGAAGTTTGATCAATACCACTCGGATGACTCTAATATCCAAGTTCTAAACAAAATAATTTGCAAAGTAAAAAACTTAGTTCTCATTACGATAGAAACTCTATTCTTTTTCATTCCAAAATATGATAAAACAATAACATCAATGATATGAAAATCAACTCAAGGGAAAGTATGGAATGGATTACCTTGATGACCAAGATCAAGAGCAAAAAAAAAACTCGTTTCTAAACTCGTGGTTTGAATTGCTCCACAAAAGGTTTGATCAATACCACTTGAATAACTCTAGCAACCAAGTTCTGAACACAAATTTGCATAGAAAAACTTACCTCTCAACAAAGTTAAAATAGAAATTCTATTCTTAATTTTAAAATCTGATGTCTTTTGTCAAATAAAGAAGGCTTTATATAACTTTTACAACCTTAACCTATGTGATACATTACTCTCAAATTAAATGGGCTAGTAAATGAGAAATACTCCTAACCTCCATATTAAAATGGCTAGTTAATGGTGGAATATGGTCGTGGTTCCTATATTTAAAGCTAGTTTTAAATATGACAAACGAATATTTAAATTATAATTTAGCTGAGTTCAATAAATGCAACTTAAAGTGCATTTAATTCCTCTCTTTCTTGAAGCTCAACTTTGCACAACATATAAGGGAGGTCTCCAACGTCTTCTAGAATTTCTTTTGATAAGCTCACCATAGCTTGAATATAAGTGTATAAGATTTGTTATAGCTTCTTGGTTCTCGTCCTTGTAATCGAACCTTGAGGTATGAAAATTCCTTAGTCGTGGTTCATATCATTCTCCCCCTCTTGAGAAGGATTCGTCCTCGAATCCCAACCATCACCTACATCAAAAAGACTCAAATCAACAACATTAAAAGTTGCACTAACACCTTACTTACCTAGTAAATCAATTTTAAATTTGAAAAGGTCTATCTCCTCGTAGTAAAAGCTTAGATTTTCTATGAGTATGAAATCTTTCTTTTCGGAAATGCACCCAAACCCAATCTCTTGACTTGAAGATGACAATCTTGCGTCTTTTATTAATTCCAGTGGCAACCTTGGAATTTTGCATCTCAATTTATTTTTTTACTTACTTGTGCAATTTATGAACAAACTCTAGCGTTTAAAATAAACTTTATAATATAACATATCGTTAATTAAACGGTGTAACCCTCACGTCCGCCTAATGAATTGTAGCCTATAATTTAAAAGGGTGTGTGTGTGTGTAAGAGAGGGAAAAGAAATAGATGCCGGCGGAACAGTAGCCGAAGAGCAACACAATCTGCTCTCATTCTGACATTCCCCACTCTACAAAACAAAACATGTTTCTATTTCAAACAACAAAAAAGGAAACAAAGAAAAGGACATCCCTTGCCTTCTACTTTTTTATAATTTTTTTTTTTTTTTTTATCTAATCAAATTCTATTAAAATTTATTAAAAACACCAACACTATATTTAAACCATTGAAATATATAAAATGAAAGTTAATGAAAAATATTACCCAAACTACCCCTGCCAGACTCACGCTTAAATAAATAAATAAATAAATACAGTTTCTCTAAAAAATAAATATTCAATTTAAAATTTTAATTTTAAAATTTATTATATAGTCTGTTTTAGGGATTGACGACTTATCCATTCAGTGACTTTGGCATTGGACGTTCCAAAAATGAGATACTATTGGGTTGGGTGAATTCAATAATAGACGCTTGTTGACATTCCAGTCTTCTTTCTCCTTTCAGGTCTGCCCGAAAGAGAATCCAATGTTTATTGGTCGTAAATATCTATTTATTTATAGAAAAAATGAGAAAGGTGATAATAATGAAAAGAAAAAGGGAGCAGGCTTTATACGAGAACAAAAAAGGGAGTGGAGTCCTCAGTTCTGACCTCTCTATTTTAACACTTAGCTTTTGACTTTTTCCAGTAATACCCTTTTTTTTATTTAACCATCATTCCATCCATATCAACAACACTCTTCCTTACACTACATTCCAAATTTCTCATACTCTCTTACTTACATGTTCCTCTCTTCAAAAACCATGAACATTGTAAGTTGATATGAATTTGGGGGATGATAAAACAATGAGAAAATATATCTTTATCGGTCGAGATGTGTCATCGATCTTTCCAACCAAGAATTAGCTCGGTGTAACTATCGAAGCCCAAAATAGAATGAGAGAAAAGATCGGGAAGTGTTTCTAATTCTTATAACAAAGAATTAGCTCAGAGAAAAACCCGCTGAAGTAGATGCATAGTTATCTGGATTGTTTGAATTCTTGACTTACTATCTTTCCATATAACCCAGAAACGCCTAATTTATTTAAATAAATGTTAAATTACGAATTTAAACTCTAAATTATAACGTTTCTGTCAATAACAAAATTATTAATTTAAAAGCTTATGAATTAGAGAAATACAAATATCAAAGTTGATGGATTAAATTTTAACATAATCGGATTTAAAGGCTCATGCAAAGTATTTAATAGTAAGTAAATTGTGTACATATATCACGATTTAGATAAATCATGTTTCATGTATATAAGTTTCTCACTTCAAATGGTGAGTGTCTATTTAGCATTTAGGATTGGGATACCACCCACTTAGAGTTTGTGACACGCTAGAGGGTGCTACTAGGGAAGCTCTGATTATGTTTGGTGGGGAGTCCACCTTGCATTATTCTAGCTTTGAATGATGTAGGGATAGGAAATTTGTTGAGTGTCGTTAGGGGAGCTTCTTGCTAGTGCCAAGTAGTAGACACGTATGGAGATATAGGAAGATCAGAGAAGTTAACTGGAGCGACGACTCCTTCATACCTGTTAGACTTCCCTAGAGCCCGAGACATACGAGGGCACTTCAACTTATACGCAAGGAGTGCGATAATCTGATATACCTTGGAAAGTAGAAAATGGAAGACTAAGTGCACCTTAAAACCCAAATACACCGTGTTGACTTGCAGCCTTTAAATAGAAGTAGGATAGATGTATCTTATGAGTATGAGAGAGCTTGAAAACGAACTCCGACCATGGAATTGGCCACCACTCCCTCATTGAACACTTTTTTGAGGGAATATTGAATATGTGAAGTTCAACGAGAGCCTACTACAAGTAGGTGTTTACTAGTATCTTTATGCTCATTTTTTCTTATTTTTTATTTTACAGATAGAATGTAGACCATTGTCAATGGCAGGCGTGTGGTTACAAGGAGATAAGGCAACCTTAATTCTCATCCTAGCGATCCAAGCTTTTGTTAAAGCAAGAACCCTTGAATTGAAGAAATTAACACCTCTTTCTACACAATTTGGATCAACCATGAGATAAGACTAGAATTAGATTACCTCTTAAGGTCATAGATCTAAACTATAATTTGGGACCTTGTTTTAAATTGAATCACTCCACAATCGAAGATCAAGACTTGATTGAATGACTCAGATGCAATTTATCATAAGAATTGCATGGAACTTAGACATGACAAAGATGATGCTCGAATTTCTAAGAGTGAAAATCTCGATTTGAGATCTCAATTTCATTCCTTCACAGTCAGATTTTTACATAGTAATTTGTGGGTATTTATAGTCTCTCACAAAAAAAAAAAACTTTCAAATCTTCAAATACGAAGTTAGTGGTCATGATTTAACCTCGATACCCTTAAATCTGCACAAATGATGAAGTCTGACAATTAACTTCCACCCTTTGACCCATTACAAGAATTATGAAATTAAAAACAATAAATAAATTCATGATGCTTGCAACTTCTTCCGCTACTTCAACCGTGCAAATATTTACTTCTGAAGCTTCAAATGCCCCTTTCTCAATCGAATCAACTTGTAACACATGAAATAATTGTTAAACCAAGCCTCTCCAATTTTGTAGAGGAGGAATGAATGCTTGTTGAATGTTCTTAATCTTGGATCATGTAATAGGTCAAGTTGGAACATTTTAAACACAGTGATCCTTGTCACAAGAAGGACCCATAAATCAAGTTGTGTCCCTCCCCGCTCTAATGCCATGTTTAGTACTAATTTAGTGATATTTTATTGGAAGTTGTGCAATTTTGTAAACTTTTTTTTGGTTGGTTTTAGTGTATATTATTTTTTACTTCTAATATTTTTTTTTACCTCGGTGACTTTAAATTTTTAGTGTTTTCCATTTTACAAATTAAAAGGTTTTAACGTTATTCTTATCTTTAAATTCATGCGATGATCTGTAATTCAAAACTTGGAAAAATAGGTCATTATAGAGAGTTTTAAAAATTTTATTTTTACATTTAAAATGATGGTTAAATTGTAAAAAATACCTCAAACTTATCATTTATTTCAAAAGAGATATTCCCTTCATAAATATTTTAAAATTATCTTAAAAATAATATTTAAAATATTTTAAAATTATCTTAGTTGGAAGTAGTGAAGAGAAAGGGAGTGGCAACCGTCGCTACTTTTAGTTTGCTTCTTTCTCTACCCTCATCAGTTTCCGTACCACCACCAATTACCCTCTATATTATCAAATCCAATCACGTGCCTCTTCGCGCGTGTAATCACACGCCAACAACGCCCCCACCCTTTTTATTACCCTAGAAAATATTTTATTAAATCTTTTTGTTGGGCAATAATAGAAGTAGAAAATGATTTTCCAGAGGAATTTATTTTAAAAAAATAATAATGGTAGCAATACAAGTTAAATAGAATTAATCTGTGCCTAATTTAAATTATTTTTAATTTTTTTTTTTTTTTTTATAATGATAAAAAAAATTATAAAAAGTTGGTAGACATTAAAATTGTAAATTTAGAAAACATTATAATTTAATCTTTTAAAAATAATGATTAATACTTGGACTAAATTCAATTTTTTTTTTAAGGAATATTAAGGATGAAATTTGTAATGTAACCCACTATAATTATTTATTTAGCTTTATTTAAGAGTCCACTCGCCACACGCTCCAGAAGAGAAGCGCGTGGGGGAAATGAGGCATGGAAATTCACACAATCACTTGGGGAAACGGTACTAGTACGAACGACGGTTTCTCTCTCTTCACCGCCGTTTATTTCTCTCTCCGCCATTGTTACACACAAAACCTCGCTCTCCACGGTCCCTCTCTGTCCTCCTTCATTTCTCACACCAAAACCCTGTTTTATCTCTCTCTGTTTCATTTGCATTTATTCTTTGAGAAATGAAGCTCATCCCCTTCCTTCCATGGCCGAACCTCCCCATGGCCTTCCTCTTCATCTTCTTCTTTGCTTGTTCTTCTTCCCCTGCTTCTTCACTCCCCCACGATGAAGGTCCTCTGTTCCCACTTTTTTGGTTTCCATTTGGCCGTTTGTTGGGCGAATATATATGCCTATGATAGTATCTTAAATGTTCTATCTGATTTTTGGATATTTTATTTAGCTTTTGGAATCTGTTGCTAATCTTGTGTTTTTTTGGCCATTTTCGATAGGACGAGCGCTGATGTCAATCAAGGCCTCGTTTAGCAATGTAGCGAATGTGTTTCTCGACTGGGATGATGATCATAATCACGATTTCTGTTCGTGGCGTGGAGTTTTCTGCGACAATGTTACCCTATCAGTTGCTGCGTTGTGAGTTTTCGTCTCTATTCCATTGTTTTGCTGCTTAAATCTCGTCGTTCTACCATTCTCATTTTCTTGCTTTTTGTTCCTAGGAACTTATCCAACTTGAATCTGGGTGGGGAGATTTCACCATCCATTGGAGATTTGAGAAATTTGCAGTCTATGTATGGTACTCTTTTCTCTTCTTCTTTGGCTTAACACGGTTGGTTCTTGGTGTTCACTGTTGCTTTGTTATGGCAGTGATTTTCAAGGGAATAAACTGTCTGGACAAATCCCTGATGAGATTGGTAACTGTGGTTTTCTTGTTCATTTGTAAGATTTCTCTTCTGTAACTTTCATTTTTGAGTTTGAGTTCATTGATAGCACATACATATACAGCGTCACTCGACCTTTCTTAATGTATAGGGACTTGTCTGATAATTTGCTCTATGGAGACATCCCCTTCACTGTTTCAAAGCTTAAGAAGCTCGAGTTCTTGTACGTTTTACCTATTTAGAGTTGGGTTTCTTTTGCCAGCAACTTTTATGAATTATAGTTGAATTGTTTCCCTCCATTGCAGAAATCTGAAGACGAACCAGTTGACCGGTCCGATCCCTTCTACCCTTACCCAGCTTCCTAATCTGAAAACTCTGTAATTTTTTCACTTCCTTATATGATAATCTTGTTGAGGATGGTTGGGAGGGAGTCCCATATTGGCTGTGATTTAGGAAGTGATCAGGAGGGTATAAATAAGGAATACATCTCCATCGGTATGAGGCCTTTTGGGGAAGCCCAAAAGCGAAACTGTGAGAGCCTATGCTCAAGTGGATAATATTATACCATTGTGGAGATTCGTGGTTCCTAACAAATCTTGTATGAGTTTTGTTACACTGTGTAGACTCATTAGGATGAAGTTCTGGGAATAATTAGTCCTCTGTTTTGTTTATCCTTCTTGGTTTCTATTTTCTGATTTGGTGATCGATCACCCTCGTAGTGATCTTGCACGAAACCAGCTTACCGGAGAGATACCAAGATTAATCTATTGGAATGAAGTTCTGCAGTATCTGTAAATATCTCCACTCAGCTTCTTTGACATCTTCTAAGCTATAGGATGAGCATTCCACTGGTTATTTGAACTTTCATTTTATTTTATTGTTATCAGTGGATTACGTGGGAACGTTCTGACAGGGTCGTTGTCGTCTGATATGTGTCAATTGACTGGCTTGTGGTACTTGTAAGTGTGAATTATAATCACCCTCTTTGATCTGGAGGCTTACTTCTGGTTAGTTAACTTTGTGCTCTTGTGCCTCATCTTCAGTGATGTAAGAGGCAACAATCTGACAGGCACGATACCGGATAGCATAGGAAACTGCACCAGTTTTGAAATTCTGTATGTTTTCAACTGATATTTTGTGATGTATGTTTGAAATCCTGTATGTTTTCAACTGATATCTTGTTCATCTCAGGGATATATCCTACAACCAAATCTCGGGGGAGATTCCATACAACATCGGATTTCTACAAGTTGCCACTTTGTAAGATTCCTTCTAACTTGTGTGATTTAGTTGCTTTAGAACTCCTTTAATTGAGTGTTAATCAGCTGTATATTATCATGTTTTAGATCATTACAGGGAAATAGGTTGAGTGGTAGGATTCCCGATGTCATTGGATTGATGCAGGCGCTTGCCGTCCTGTAAGTGAAGTTCGAAATAAATTCTCTACGCCTGTCATTTCGTCGCATAAGTAATTCTTGGTACATTTGAACATTGTATTTTGCTTATTTTATACCATGGAGTAGGGATCTGAGTGAAAATGAACTCGAAGGGCCGATACCGCCAATACTCGGGAACTTGTCTTACACAGGAAAATTGTGAGTTTTGCTCTTTGAATGTCTGAAATTTTAGTATGGTGCCTCATGGTCCATTTCTCTCTGATTAGGTACTTACATGGAAACAAGCTGACCGGGCCAATTCCTCCTGAGCTGGGAAATATGTCCAAGCTTAGCTACTTGTATGTTTGTGTTGCTTCTAATTCAACATCTTTTGTTTAGTAGTAATTGACTTTAATTCTTTACAGGCAACTAAATGATAATCATTTGGTTGGAACAATTCCTTCTGAACTTGGGAAATTGGATCAGTTGTTTGAATTGTGAGTTACATTTTTAGTTTCAAATCTCTCAACCGTGAATTCGATTAATGTCTTTCGTTTACAGTATACGTTTCCAAGTTCTGATACGAACATTTCTATTCAACTACTCAGGAATCTTGCTAATAATGATCTAGAAGGGCCAATCCCTCACAACATCAGCTCTTGCACTGCATTGAATCAATTGTAAGATACCTACAAATTTCATGAGGTCTCATCTGTTGTATGTATATATATTGATTCTATTTTTCTTCTTCAAGCAATGTGCATGGAAACCATCTTAACGGATCAATCCCTCTCGGTTTCCAAGATCTGGAGAGCTTGACATATTTGTAAGTCGTTTGCAGCACAAGTAATATTAAAATTGGAAGATGGTTCATTGAGTAAATTTGTTTTAACAGGAATCTTTCAGCAAACAACTTCAATGGTAGGATTCCTGTTGAGCTCGGACGCATCGTAAACCTCGATACATTGTAAGTTTATTCAAGTTAACGCATAGTGATCGTCTTTTCAGTTGTTTTAAATTTTTGTTTCATCCAGGGATCTGTCTCGCAATTACTTCTCGGGTCCGGTTCCTACTTCTATTGGTGATTTGGAGCACCTTCTGAGCCTGTAAGACTTCCCACTTGAATTATTGATAGAGTTGTCGCTCAAATCATGTTTCTAATATAAAATCACTTGCAGCAATTTGAGCTATAATAGACTTGTTGGGCCAATGCCAGCAGAATTTGGGAATCTCCGAAGTATTCAGACTATGTAAGGATTTTTCGTTATGAGTTTGATTTAATCTTGTGAAATTTTTCCCTTTAAATTCTTTTTACTTGCCTGTTTTGATAGTGATATGTCATTCAACAACTTCTCTGGTAGCATACCCATGGAGTTGGGTCAACTACAAAATATTATCTCATTGTATGATTTCGATACTCTTACGACGTTTTTTCTTTCCCTTTTAAGTTCCTTTTGTTAATCATTCTGATTTCATTGCTGTTCAAAGAATTTTGAACAACAACCATTTGCAAGGGAAGATACCTGATCAGCTGACAAATTGTTTTAGTTTAGCCAATTTGTAAGTTCTGTTTTATCCTTCATCAATAACAACCTGTAATGGCTTCCTCAACTTCTAATTTGTCTTTCTTACACTTATTCAGGAACTTGTCATACAACAACTTATCTGGTATCTTACCTCCCATGAAAAATTTCTCTCGATTTGAACAAAATAGGTAACGAAGACGAGTTTTGTTTGATTGAGCCTCTGTTCTTCATTTGATGATCGATGATTTTATATCAGCTTTCTCGGGAATCCGCTGCTGTGTGGAAACTGGCTGGGATCGATCTGTGGGCCTTATATGGAAAAATCTCGAGGTACACTGCGAAACGCTGATGGCATTTGTAAATAACTTGACATTATGAACCGTTCATGCCGACTGAGTCAATGTAACTTGCAGCAATGTTGTCTCGGGCAGCGGTTGTTTGCATGACGTTTGGATTCATAATGTTGTTGTTTATGGTTATAATTGCTGTGTACAAGTCGAATCCATCGAAGCAATTGATGAAGCGTTCTAGCACGGCTGGGCAAGGCAAGCATTGTTTCTATACTTTTCTTATTTTTCTGAGTTATTCCTTTTTTCTGAGTCATTATTCTGTATTTCAGGTCCTCCAAGTCTTGTAGTACTTCATATGGATATGGCTATTCACACGTTCGAGGACATTATGAGAGTGACCGAGAATCTAAGCGAGAAGTACATTATCGGTTATGGAGCTTCGAGCACTGTGTACAAATGTTTACTGAAGAATTCCCGACCTATTGCAGTTAAGCGACTTTACAATCACTATGCGCACGATTTACGGGAGTTCGAGACCGAACTTGAAACTGTTGGTAGTATCAGACACAGAAATCTTGTTAGCCTTCATGGTTATTCATTATCTCCCTGTGGGAATCTCCTCTTCTATGACTACATGGAAAATGGTTCACTCTGGGATCTGCTTCATGGTAAGCATCATCACTATTTGATTTTTTTTGACCGAAAGTTCGATAATATTGATGATCGTGTTCGCTTAACTAATCATTAGGACCAGGCAAGGTTAAACTGGATTGGGACGCACGTCTGAAGATCGCGGTTGGAGCTGCACAAGGGCTTGCATATCTTCACCATGATTGTAACCCGCGAATCGTTCACCGGGACGTGAAGTCTTCGAATATTCTACTGGATGAAAATTTCGAGGCCCATCTCTCTGATTTTGGGATAGCCAAATGTATCCCAACTGGAAAAACATACACGTCTACTAGCGTGCTTGGAACGATTGGCTACATTGATCCAGAGTATGCTCGAACCTCCCGGCTTAATGAGAAGTCCGATGTTTATAGCTTCGGCATTGTTCTTCTGGAACTACTGACTGGGAAGAAGGCTGTGGATGACGAGTCCAATTTGCATCAACTGGTTTGTTTTGTTCACATCAAATAATCACTTTGAAAGATTCATGTTTTGCTAGAATCTGAATTTATTCTCTATGAACTGCCAGATACTATCCAAGGCTGATAACAATACTGTGATGGAAGCTGTTGATCCCGAGGTTTCGGTCACCTGCGTTGATTTAGCACATGTTCGAAAAACGTTCCAGCTTGCTCTCCTCTGCACGAAACGCAATCCTTCTGAACGGCCAACCATGCATGAAGCTGCCCGAGTATTGATCTCCCTCCAGCCACCATCACCTACCGCGAAACATACTTCATTCCCCACGAAAACGTTGGATTATGCACAATTCTTGATTGAAAAGGGTCAGAATCGGAACCCGAAAGGGCAGGAGGAGCAGGAGAAATCAGATGCGAGTTCTTTGGATGCCCGGTGGTTTGTTCGGTTCGGGGAAGTAAGTTCTGAACAACATGGTTTGAATCAATAACAGATTAGCCAAAGGTTCATATTGTGGTTAGGGAGATGGGAAGATCAGCTGCAGTTAAGGTAAATATTGAGATCCTAAGCTTTTGTTTGTGCAGCAGGCGTAAAATGTATGCGTATTCAGTTTATTAAATATGAATATTAGTTTTCTGCATCACACTGCATGGATCCCTTGATGTAACTCCACTAGTTTTGGTTTGAATTTGCAATACATTATTTGCACCCTCTGTCACTTTTTTGTGGTTTGTTTTGGAATTATAAATTGGGTTCCTCACCAATTGTACCACACTCTGTATAAAATATTATCGTTCTGTTTGCCTAATTCTTCTAAATAGTCTGTCATCTCTATCTTCTTCTTTATAGCTTCAGCTATTGTCATGTACTCAGCCTTACTAGATGAAGAGTAACTCATTTTTGAAGCTTAGACACCCAATCATTCGTGACTTGTTCTCACTTGATTGTATCCACCAATTGTAGGGCCTAATCAAAGATCTCTAGTTCCCTCTAGTTTCCTACCGATTGCATAATGAAGGTACATAGTTATATGGTTATATGGTGCTCTGATGGCTCTAGATGATCTTAGAGGTGTACACCCAACCCGAGAACTCAACCCGACCCAACTCGAATTATAAGCAACAGATTGTGTAATGAAGGTACATAGTTATATGGTTATATGGTACTCTGATGGCTCTAGATGATCTTAGGGGGGGTGTACACCCAACCTGAGAACTCAACTCGACCCAACTCGAATTATAAGAGTTTGGTTGGATTGGTTCTTGAATTTGAGTTGAGTTTATTTTTTTTGAACCCGATCCGATTCGGATTGAATTTAGGTTCCAAAAGAAATTGATTGGGTCAACCTTGACCCAACTTGGAAACATTAAAAAAAAATTGAAGCCCAAATTAGAATGAAGCCCACCAACAATTTCCAATTTGAAGCAACCAAGATTCAAAATCAATTGGCAGTCCTAAAAGTTCAAACTAGTCGGTCTCCCTCTCTGAGTCTCTCGGTTTCTTTGTTATTTTGTCTTTCTCGGTCTTCCTCTCTGAGTTGTTGGTCTCAGTGTTCTCGATTGCTCGTCTCCGTCTGAGAGCTTCTGAACTTCAAAAAGAAGGGAAAAAAGTATTTGGTTATATTGTTCTCTAATTTGGATAGTTTAAGAAACCCGCTGCATGTGAATCATAATAAGTTCCTCTGCTGTTTAGGATTTTTTTTTTTGGAACAACCCGAACTTAACTCAAAAATAGACGGTTGGGTTGGTTGAGTTGTAAAATTTTTCGAGTTGGGTTGAGTTACCAATCCAACCAACCCGAATTTTTGGGTTGGATAAAAAAATCCCTCAACCCAATCTGAACCATGTACACCCCTCGATGATCTTTTCAACACTTGCCCAAGTGTCACTTGCTCCACCTCTTGTTCCTAAGCAACCGTCTTAGAAGTTTCTTGAGTATTTGCTACAACATTACTAAGTGAATTTTTCAACTCAACCTTAATTCCCACTTGTTTTGTTGTCCTAGAACCTTTCTTCTCTTTGTCCTTGTACATGACATTTTTTTCAAAGGCCACGTCACAATATCTCAAGATTCTCTTGTTCTTGAGATCCCAAAACTTGTACTTGAACATGTCAGAATCATAGTCTATGATGTAGCACTTCACAGGCTCAGCGTCAAGCTTAACACTCTTCTCTGGATCAACACAAACATTCACAATACAACCAAAAGTTTTCAAGTGAGAGTACTTGAGTTCTTTTCGTGTCCATACTTCCTCTGGCAACTTGAACTCCAAGGGTACTGACGACCCTCTATTGATCAAGTAGATTGCTTTATTTACAACATCGACTCAGAATGTATTTGGCAATCCAGAATGAATCCTCGTACTCATTGTCCGCTCATTCAATGTTCTATTCATCCTTTCAGCAACACCATTTTGTCTTGCTTTACCGGTAACTGTTCTCATCAATTGAATTCTCTCAGCTGCATAAATGCTTTAAATTCTGATTTGTTGTACTCTCCTCCATTGTCAGACCTCAGACATTTGATCTTCAAGCTAGTATGATTTCAACTTCAGCTTTCCACTTCTTGAAGGTGGCACATCTGATTTGTGTTTCAGGAAATAAATCCACACATTCCTGCTGAAATCATCGATGAAGGTGACGTAGAAATTTGATCCGCCAAGTGATGGAACTAGAGATGGTTCCCAAACTTCTGCATGAACCATTTCCAACCGCACTTTCTTCAATTCTCTGGCAACCTTTGTATACTCGTTTCTGTTTGCTCATAACACAGTTTTCACATATCAACAGATTTTAGACCTTCAAAAACTTCTTTCGCAGTCAACATCTTAATTTCTTTGATGCTTATATGTCCAAGTCTATAGAATCAAATTTGAAGCACTCTCAATAACAACCGTGTTCATACACCATATAGTGGTGTATAAGGTTCCAGATTTTGTGCCACGTGCTACCACCATGACACTCTTCACAATCTTTCACGAACTCTTTCCAAACTCTGTTGCATAACCTGTGCTATCCAACTGACCAATAGAGATCAGATTCTTGTTGAGACCAAAAATATATCTTACATCCTTGAATGTTCACTATTTTCCTGCCGTAGTTTTTATGTAGACATCCCTTTTTCTTTAATCTCCAAATTTTTGTTGTCGGAAAGGTACACCTTCTCAAAATTTTCACTTGAAATTTGAAACAGCTGATAAGATAAGGAATCAATACAAGGGGAATAAGATTCGGATTACCTTGTTGATCGAATATTTCAAGGCAAGAACATTGTTTGAGATTCGAATCACTCCACAAGCAAGATCGATCATGTCTAGCTTGAATGATTCTTGTTGATCAAATATCTCAAGGCAAGAACACTTGCTTGAGATTCGAATCACTCCACAAGCAAGATTGATCATGTCGAGCTTGAATGATTCTACATGCAATCTAAACTACATAGAATTGCAAAGAAACTTAGCCATTGGCTAAAGAAAAGCACAAATGCTTCTTTTTATATATTTTCCAAGTCTACCTTACAAATACAACATACATGGCTTTATATAGCCTCAAAAATGAAACTACTAAAGGTATTCCAAGAGTTGTAACATTCCTACTTTATGGCCATAATTAGCCATTATGTAAATGTAACCGAAATTAAATAAAAAGTCTTAAAATACAATAACTCTAAATTACTCTAAATTGTAACCCACCCAAAATTTACAACAATCAAACTTCATTCTTCTTCAATGTAGCATGAATTGAAACATCTTTTGATAATTTTGACAACCTTTTCTTCACATCTTCATTGAAGTATATTGTATGAATGATGTCTCTTGGTTCATATCATTCTCCACTTCTTCAAGAGGATTCGTCCTCGAATCTATTTGTGAAACTTTGCTGCAAAACATAAGATATGAAAATACAAAGGCCCTCACAACAATCTCTCATGTGTATACACTCAAGGATTTTTTTTAGGCCACTCTGTTTGCACTCATTTACACAAATGAAGCTTTCATTCTCACCTCTCAAATTTTTTAGTAGAGCCCAGATTAAGTTTTTTTTTATTTTGGATCGATTAAAAACTAAAAAGATAAAGAAAAAAAACAAATTGAAAAGAAACGCAAAGGAAACATATATCCGATCTTGAGCCTGAAGCTCTGATACCAAATGATAAGATAAGGAATCAATACAAGGGGAATAAGATTCGGATTACCTTGTTGATCGAATATCTCAAGGCAAGAACATTGTTTGAGATTCGAATCACTCCACAAGTAAGATTGATCATGTCGAGCTTGAATGATTCTACATGCACCCTAAACTACATAGAATTGCAAATAAACTTAGCCATTGGCTAGAGAAAAGCACAAATGCTTCCTTTACTATATTTTTTCAAGTCTACTTACAAATACAACATACATGGCTTTATATAGCCTNACTTCAGGGGTAAAACAGTAAATTGACCCAGCTCTAGTTACGAACAACCTGTGAAGGATTGACTTACTAATCATGGTTATATCAAATGGACAGAAATATATCTATAGTGAGGGGAGTGCAACTACTAGGCTATAGTGGAGTGTCGTAGTAGTTAACAAATGTTGGTTAACAAGGTTAATGAGTTTAACCGGTTAATCTTGGATCGTTGGAGCCCATGATCTATAGGTCCATTAGGTCCCTCTGCTAGCTCATATCGGACTAAACCATAGAAAGTGTGACGAGTGAGTTCGAAGTGTTCGAATTCAACTTAGGGAATATGCGCTACATATATACGATATATTTAGCCGCATTTTTGTTGTATTTACGAATTAAACAAAAAGAGCGACTATAAGACATTTAAATAAGATTTAAATATCTTAATCAATTATGTGTCGGAATTGATTGGGATTGACATTTGAATTAATATTAAATATTAATTAAATAGATTAATTAATCATTTAATGATACTTTAATTTGAAATTAATTGTTGAATTAAAATGAGGAAAGTCAAAATGTTGACTTCATTTAATGTAAAAATATATGTTAGTGGAATTTTGAGGTGTCAAAATTTGGTGATCTCAAATTTGCATGAACATGCAAACATGACTCTTTAAATAGAGTGATCATGGCACATGCAAGGTCTTCTTCGTGGTGAAAAACCTTGAGAAAAACCTCTCACAAACACTCTCTCATATATACAAAATTCCTCCCAAGTTTAGTCACTCACCGGATTCTACAATCCCGTTCTAAGGCCGGAGAATAGTGGAGAAGACACTAGTGGTGGTTCGAAACCGGTTCGTGAGGAAAAAGGAGTTTGAACTATAAAAGGTTAGTATTCAAACTTATTAAATTTTAATACTTATGAACATGGTAGTTATTTATTATAATTGATATTCTAAAAGTGCCTAAGATCCAAATTGCTTCCGCATGTGTTATATTAACACCATCAGGACCATCCATGCCGAGGATTAGAACATCCCCAATAACCTCTACTGAATTTATAGAATTATTATCATCTTCCGATTTGTGATTCTGCTTTTTCTCTGGTCTTGTACAATCTGTCTAAAAGTGTCTTTTTTGTCTACAACTCCAACATCACGTTTGGTCTGTTTGGAAAATTTTCACGGTCCTTTGATTTTGATCGACATTTGTTTGGGCCATTCGATTTATTTTTTCCCTTTGGTCAACACTGAGAGCCCTACCAGATGAATCTCCAATTTCTCGTTTTCGAATACTTTCGCTGAGAAGTACATCTCAGATTTTATCAAACTTCAGTTTCTCAGATACTCGAGAACTGCTGATCGCGGCAACAACAGTATCCCACGACTCAAGTAAAGATGACATCAAAATCAGTGCCTTAATTTTATCTTCGAAATTAATTTCCATCGAACTGAGTTGACTTACAATCATATTGAATTCATTTATATAATCCGCAACAGATCTTCCTTCAGAAATTTGTAGATTGAATAGTCTTCGCATCAAATACACCTTGTTCATAGCCGACGATTTTCGTACATATTCGACAACACCTTGAACAGGTCTAACATCATTTTTTCCTTGATGATGTGGAATGTCACGTTTCTAGGTAACGTCAACTGGATCAATCATAGGGCTTGATGATCCTTGAGCTTCCGCTGCTCCGTGGTCATGGTATCCGACTTCACCTCCGATAGGGGTTTGTGAAGACTTTTTGGTACAGATAATCTTCAACCTGCATCTTCTAGAAATTGAAATCGGATCCATCAAATTTCTCAATTCCAATTTTTAAACTTTTCATGTTCACAGATCGTGGTGAATCTTGCCTAACTTTGATACCAGTTGTTAGGATCACACAACAATGCACACGCTCGATCTAGATGAACACAAAGAACAAGGGAGAGAAAATGTAAGGAGGAGTATCAGTAAAAGTTTTGTATGGATGACTTTAGGGATATACACCAAAAGAGAATACAGAGGATGTAGAAGTAATCAAATTACTGCTAAGGTTATATATATGGTTTTGATTTACTTTATATTTTAACATTTTAACTGATATAACCACCTGCTATATATAAATATCTACCCTATATTTCTCTCAATATCTACCCTATATTTCTCTCCGATATAACCATTAGTGTATATATAAATATCTACCGTATATTTTTCTACCAACTTTTTACTATAAATAGTCATTTACTATATATTTTTCATACATCGTTTTACTGTCTATATCCATTGAATCAATAAACAAGGAGCAAGCTCTATATAACAACAAAAGAGAATGAATGGAGGAGAGAGAAAAGGAGTTTGAGAAAAAGTAGCCATCCAGATACTCCAATCGAACCATGAGTCATTTTTTTGTTAGAAGATTTTGATTGGGTGAGAATAGTGAGAGTATTTCTAGGGATTAGTTTAAATATTTTTAAATTTATTTAACAGATTTGTTTCCAAGATTTATTTACAAATTTGTTTACAAGATTTGTGGTTAGTTTATTTGTAAGGCTATAAAGCCAAGATCAGTATTTAATAATATTATCCCTCCAAACTTCACTTGTTTAGGTTTTTGGCTTAGTTATGTCAAAACTTAATAATTGGTATCAGAGTCGCAATTTTTGAGTGATCAAATAGAGAGTATGAGTGAAGACAAAATTTTAACGAAGATCCCTCACTTTGATGGTCACTATGATCATTGAAGTGTGAGCTGATGGAAAATTTTCTCAAAGCAAAAGGTCTATGGAGTGTGGTGGAGAATGGTTTCTCAGAACTAGAGGAAGGAACAATGTTGACTGAGGCACAAAAGGGCCACCTTGATGATGCTAGACTTAAAGATCACCAAATAAAGCATTACCTCTTCTAGGCAATTGATCATACTATCTTTAAACAAATCTTGGATCGTTGCACAACCAAGATTGTTCGGGACTCAATGAAGCGAAAATTTTGTGGAAACCTAAAAGTGAAGAAATCTCTTCTTAATGCATTAAGGAGAGAATTTGAGATCCTAGAGATGAAGAATGAAGAAAGTATCACAGATTATTTTGCAAGAGTGAGGATAATCTCCAACAAGATGAGAAGCAATGGTGAAGATATGCCAGACAAGAAAATTGAAGAAAAATTTTGCGTACCCTGACTGAAAAATTTACGTATGTTGTAGTATCTATTGAGGAATCCAAAGATATTAACAACATGTCTATTGATGAATTACAAAGTTCATTAATGGTACATGAACAAAAATTTTGAAGGTCCAACATTAATGGAGTTCTAAAAGTCGAACCACGAACCGAAATAAGTAATAGAGGAATAGGAACTTACAGGGGCAGAGGATGCGGAAGAGGAAAATCAACTTTCAAGAAAGCAACTGTTGAATGTTATAAGTGTCATGACTTAGGTCATTTTCAATATGAATGTCCAAAGATGAATAAGGAAATGAATTATGCAAGGCCGGAAGAAGAGGATGAAATGCTGTTAATGGCTCATATGCAAAGACATGAAGCAAGAAGGAGTGATGCTTGGTTCTTAGATTCTGGTTGCTCACACCATATGTGTGCAAGTAAAGGTATGTTTTCAAGCTTAGACAAGACATTTTCCCACATTGTCAAACTTGGAAATAATACAAGTATGAAAGTTATGGGAAAGGATGCAGTGAAATTAACTTTGCATGGGGTTCATTGCACTATTAGTAATGTGTATTGGGTACCTCAACTAAAAAATAATCTCTTGAGCATTGAACAACTACATGAAAAAAGAGTAGCAGTGCTGTTTAAAGATGGTGTATGTAGCATTTATCATCCAAAAAAATGAAAAATAGCAGAGTTAATTATGAGCGCAAATCTGCAGTTTATTTTGGGTATCAAACCATCTACCACAACAAATGAAGAAAGATGCCTCCAAGTTTCAAATATGGATCAGTCAACACTTTGGCACCATCGATATGGTCATCTTGGCTACAAAGGCTTGTGCACCTTGAAACACAAAAACATGGTGAAAGGCCTGCCGCAAATTGGATCTCCAAACACCACCTGTGAGGCATGTATAAAAGAAAAGCAACATCGGACTCCATTTCCAAAAATGGGTAAATGGAGAGCAATGAAAAAATGGACTGGGGAAAACATTGAAATTGATAAGAACACAGCCGAAGGAGGAGGAATCACAGAGGAAACGACTGAACCGGTTGCTGAAACCATCGAACCAGTTGCTGAAAACAAAGAAGGGAAAATCACGGAAGAAACGACTAAATCAGTTGCTAAAACAATTGAACCAGCTGCTGAAAACAATTTTCCAGTAACGGTTGCACAAAATTTGACAATAAGGGAGGGGAGAAATCGATATCCACCTGTATGGTTAGCAGATTCCGGTGAAGGCTATGAGAAAAAGGGAAGTGAGGAGATGGTGTACAAACTCCAAAAGGCTCTCTACGAATTAAAACAAGCACCTAGAACCTGGTTTAGTTGAATAGAAATCCTACTTCATCAAGGAAGGATTCAAAAGCAGTTCCAGTGAGCAAACACTCTTTATCAAGAGGAATAGAGGACAAAAACTTGGCAAAGATGAAAATGGTGCAAAAGTAGATGTAACTTTGTATAAACAAATAGTGGGAAGTCTGATATATCTCACAGCTACTCGTCTTGATCTCATGTTTGTTGTAAGTTTGATTAGTCGTTTTATGGCATGTCCAACACAACAACATTTTGCAACAGCTAAAAAGGTTTTAAGGTACTTGAAAGGTACGGTAGATTATGGTGTATTTTATAGAAAGGGAGGAGTTAGTGATTTAAATGAATTTACTGATAGTAATTATGCCAAAGACATGGAAAATAGCAAGAGTACTTCAGGCTATGTGTTTATGATGAGTGGAGGAGCAGTAGCTTGGTCTTCTCGTAAGCAGCCTATAGTCACCTTATCAACCACAGAAGCTGAGTTTGTTGCTGCTCGTGCCTGTGCATGTCAAGCTGTTTGGATGAGGAGGATACTCAAAGAGATTGGTCACTCTCAAATAGAAGGAACAAAGCTAATGTGTGATAATACTTCAACTATTAAGCTATCCAAAAGTCTAGTTCCACGTGAACGTTCCAAACACATAAGAGTAAGATTTCACTTTCTTAGAGATCTTACAAAAGAAAGAATTGTTAATTTATTATTTTGTGGTACTCCAAATCAGCTTGCTAATTTGTTGACAAAGCCTCTAAAATTAGAAGGAAGTTGTGTGAAGAACTTGTGCGTAGAGTTTTTTCTGACTTGAACTAATTCTTGGAATAAATTCAAGGAAGGGATTGTTAGAAATATTTGATTAGGTCAAAATAGATAGTATTTCTAGGGATCTAATTTAAATATTTTTCAAATTTATTTGTAAGATTATAATAGACAAGTTCAGTATTTAATAATATTATCACTTCACACTTCAATTGTTTAGTTTAAGTTTCTAGCTTAGTTACGTCAAAACTTAACATTTTTTTTGCCATAGTTCCTTGTAAAAGTTGCTAGATTATCAAAGCTAAACTCTTGAATTATTCACATCAGTCAAGAATCGGAAGAAGTTTGAGGTAAGAGTTTTTAATTCGGTTTTCCTTCCGATCGAAGAGATTTTCTTGGAATTAGTTTTTAAAATTTTCATACATTGTTCTTGGAAGGATTTGGCACAACTCTCGTGAAGAAAATCGGAGTTGAATCAGACAAAAAAAAAAAAAACAATTAGAGTTCCATGATGGTCAAAAACTATAAATTTATGTACTGTGAAACATATTTGCATGCATTTATTTGTCTGGACAGTTAACGAAATGGAATGTAAATAATTTTGATGGAAAGCTGAATTAAAACTTTACAATTGTGGTGATGGAGCCAAGTTGAAGTTACTTAGCAAAAGTTAATTAAATCTAAAAAAATAATAAAAAAAAGATAAAAAAACGGAACTACAAATTGATTTTGCAGGTGAAGAAGGAAACACATGTCAGTCGGATGGGCGACAAATGCATCGAGCACCGACAAGGACAAGCATTAGCATCGTACTAGGGAACGTGTCAACCTATAAAAACTATAAACAAGAAAAAAAAAACAAACAAACTGGCATGCATGGGTGCGAGACACGCTAAGAACAAGCGTCGCCACCACACAAATTTGTATGAAATTGCGTGTGAAGACGCTTCGACAGAGATTTGAACGCGGGACGCGAGACTCGGAGTAGTGGATCCGTTGGTGCCACATGTCAAGCATTTAACACGAGTATCCTCCCCTAGGCGCATGGTCTTGTGCGTATTCCTCCTTCCATGCACGTGCATATGCATGTGCCAACGTGTGAGTAGTTATTCAATTTTTTTTTTCATGTAGTATTTATAGGAATCACTAAGACAAGTTAGTATGTGAGCATATCTTATCTTAGGTGGTTAGAATATGCATGTTTAAGACCTCATAATGGTACTTTTGGATTAGAATACTATGTATCTATGCCTCTAGGATGATAATTTAAGTTGCATGTCTATTTTAATATGTTCTACTGTATTAGAAATGAGGATGAGATACTATGATATGTGCTTCAGGCTATTGATAGATGTTATCTCCGTGTTGAGTTTGCACGAATGTTTAGATTATGTTTTTCATATCTTTGGCGATCGATAAAAATCTTCCTAACAAAATATGCATGAATGAACCAAGTTTAGATTAGAGTGCTAGAGCTAGAGTAGTTATCACATTAAACTATGTCAATATATTTCTAATAGACTAAGCACCTCAGAATCGTGAGTTGCAATCAGAAATTTGGACTTGTATGCATTAGAGATTAGATTAGCCCCGAGGAGCTATCTCTGAGCGTCTTGGAAGAGCGAGATGAGATTTAAACCGCCTAGATGTCTTAAGAACCTAGTAAACTTCCATGACACCTAATACAATTTAAGAGAGTTGGAATCAACTTAAAGAGTCACTATCGTGTGTGTAGAAGTGGGTGAGAGCCTGTAATCCAACTTGTAATCCAACCTTGAGAAGGGATGAGAGGCTACATAAGTAGTTGACATGATGAGTTATTATTGTGTGTAGAAACGGGTCGAGAGCCTGTAACTAGTCTTGAGAGGGACGAGGGACTACACAAATAGTTTAGCTCATGATAAGTGCTACGATCACGTATGAAAATAGTAAGAGGTTGCCTGAACAGGTTCGTTATACCGTAAACCCTCATTGAGAGGGGAGGGATCAAATGGGTAAGTAGCTGGCATGCACACTAGGATGCTCCCCTAGATGTTGACTATGTGGTTTTTTTCTGTGGAAAGGTCATCAGTTAATCAGATGCCCGTCCTAGTAGATATGATGTGTTTTCGCCTCAACCTAAGATATCAGACATTCACTAGTGTGACTATACAAACTTACTAAGTATGAAAATAAAAAGTTTCTTCACGTCGAGATGAGATTCGCCATCCAAGAGATTTGTGGTGCTAGAACCCAGTGAAAAGCTTCAAGACCCCGGTAGGATCTTTGATATGTAAAAGAACTGTTCGAAACTTCAAGACGTTTTGAGAAGATCACGTAGTTGTAGGCTCGAACTTCCAAGAGCCCAAAGAAAAGTCCGTGGTAACTTACTAGGATAAGGATGTGATGAGAGTCTGGAAAGCCTAGGTTACTTATTGAGTATTTTTATTCTCATCCCTTTCCTTTTTTTTTTTATTCAAGTGTTCGCAGGTTGTCGGTTTAGATGGGGATCATTCGAGAGTTGTATAGTCATAGAGGGGGTTATCCAGAGCGTTAGTCCAATGTTTATAATTTGGGCTTTTTGTATTTTGTTTGTAATTGTATCTCAAACCCATTTTCCATTTGTATTAAACTCGAGTAACACCGATTTGTAATTATATTTTATTTTAATTTTAATTATGGTATTATTTGTTTTAATTTGATTTAAATTTTACTATAATTTTTATGATTTTGTTTTTATTTATTATTATTATATATATATAATGTAGTTTTTCTAATTATCAAGAAAAAAGTAATTTTAAAGACTTTCTGAAAAGANGATTGAGAAAGAAAAATAAATACAAAGATAAAAAAAATGAAATACTTAGGGAATAGAATTAAAGAATAAAACAAAATAAAATTACAAAAGAGAAGAAAGTACCATGCAAGTTAAAACAACTCCGATAGAAAANTAGTTTTTCTAATTATCAAGGACCTTGACCGATTTTTTATTTCTTATTTAGAAGAAATTTGAAGATGCTAAAAAAGGTAAAAAAAATGACCCACAAGTGATAAATAATAATAATAAATTATGGATTTTTTTCGAAAAATAATAATAATAAATATTTAGAAATTGGCAAATGTCTAAAATACTCTGAAATTATGGATAATTACGCATATGCCATTCTGCTCAAAATCAAAACCTCCACCGTGGCCTCCTATGCAAAATCCTTCGAGTCTTAAAATCCAGTTGTTGAATCTCTTTCAAAATTTGACACGATCTAGAACGTTCACAGATCATCAAATCTAATGGTAAGAATTCAAATTGGAAATTAGTAGCTCGATGATCGGAGAGGATATTTCTGATGGATTATCCAGAAAATTTAATCTCTAACTCACAACGATTCTAGAGGTTTCAACATCGGTGGAATCTTCCCTTATAAATCTAAAGTTAGGGATATAGTTTAGAAAAAGAATTGAGTAAGGTCAAGTTTCCAATCGTAGGTCAAGATGCTATGATAGATGTTAACTATTTTCATCCAAACTAACGGTAGAAGTATTTTTGAACTTACTCGAAAGTTTAAGTATTTCTTAACATTTTTTAAACTTTTACCGCTTGAAACTTTTGAAAGTTTATATATATTTTAAACAAATTAAAATTTTAGTTAATTTTTATAAGATTAGTTAATAAAAAAATCATTGAATTTTATATTTTATTTAAAGAATCCGTCTGTTTCAAACAATATCCTTAAAATAAAAAAAAAAAAAAAAAGAAAAATCCTTACATTAATTTGAATGAAAACAATCTGTCTGAATAATACTTGAACTTTAAAAGAATCTTACAAATACCTTTAAAGTTCAAGAGGTTCAAAAAATACCTTTTAATTTTTAAAAGTTTTATTAATATTTTAATTATAAAAAAAAAAACTTCAAAAATACTTTTAAATTTTTTTTTTTTTTTTTTTACTTAAAAAACGAAATTATTATTATTATTTTTTTAAAAATACCCTTAAAACTTTTATAAAAAGTAGAAAAATACTTTTGAACATTTTTAAAAGGTTGAAAAAACATCTTTACAATTAGTACCACGTCTAAAAAAATACCCTTGTCATTATTACCACGTTTCGTTATATATTGATGGTTAAAAAAATTTGAACATTTTTTTATAAAGGTAAAGGAGGTTAATGATAAGGCAACCCTAATCCTCAGCCCAACGATCCAAGGTTATGTTGAAGCAAGAACCCTTAAATCAAAGTAATTAACACCTCCTTATACAAAATTTGGAACAACCAAGAGATAAGGCTAGAATTAGATTACCTCTTAGGATCGAAGATCTAGAAGCAAGATTTGGAAACCTTGTTCTAAATTGAATCACTCCACAATCTAACTTGATCAAGACTTGATTGAATGGCTCGGGTGCAATTTGGAAACCTTGTTCTAAATTGAATCACTCCACAATCTAACTTGATCAAGACTTGATTGAATGGCTCGGGTGCAATTCTACTACAAGAATTGCTTGAAACTTAGAAATGGCAAATATGATGCTTGGATTTCTAAGGGAAACGTCTCAATTTGAGATGTGAATTACATTCATCCACGAATCTGATTTTTACATATATTGTTGGTATTTATAGTCTCCCGACAAAAGACGTTTGTGGACGGGATTTATTCGAGATGTTTGTGGATGAGATTTATTCCTGATCCCCTTTAATCTCCACAAAGAATAAGTCAAATTGATCATTTGACTTTTTCATAATTTATGAATTTAAACATAGTTTTTTCTAACAAATGTTGATGTGCTTGGCTAATGCGACATGTTTGAAATCAATTGAGCTCTCCGCGCGTGAATTCTGTTGTTGACATATTTTTTTGAATATTCTTGGCAATAGATCCATTTGGAACACCGTGATTCTTATCAGTTAATGCTATTTTTAAAATTTCATGAGGATTTTTTTTAACATAGTATTAAGGATAAGAACATTTTAAAACTTTTTAATAAGGTGGAAGGATATTAATGAAACTTTTTAAGGTTTAAGAATATTTTTGAAACGCTACTAAAAGTTTAAAGATATTTTTGAAATAAAATACTTACGGTTTAGATTCAAAACTAACGGTAAGTAGAGATGTCCAAGGGTGGGGCTGGGACGGAGAGGCTCTCCTTCCTCATCCCCGCCATCTATTTCATTCCCCATCCCCTCGAAATTCTTCATTTATTTTTTTGTTGGGATCGAGACAGGATTCCCGACAAAATATTTGCGTGGATCGGGTTCCCAATATTTTTTTTTTCATTTATCGCAATCTACACAAGAGGTAAGATATTTACGAGATTTCAAGCAGTATGACCCGTGCACTTTTAGCGAAACTCAGGGGGGATCCAACAAAAGCTCAGTTATTACTATTGTCAATCGAGACGATTTTCTTATTAATGAACTGTTCGGATGATTAGAAGGTGTCTTGTGAGTCTTCATGCTAAAGAAGGACGCAAAATTATTGTGGGTTGTAACCGAAAAATTCTTGGTTCAGACAGAAGTGTAATGGTGGTTAGTTTGGGATATTATTTACACTAAGACAGGTAACTTTTAGAAGTCAGTTAGGAGTAGACTCCTTATTTATGGTTTCTTTGTGTTTTGTTGTATATGGCTATTTAATAGCGTGGTATTTTCCAATTCAATAAGAGAGCAGTTTTTCGTTCCAAAATTTACTTTTCTCTGCTATTATTTCTTTAATTCCATCATTTGGTATCAGAGACATAGCAAGAGATCTGATTATATTTTGAAGTAGCAATCTTCAAGATGTCTACAGAAAGCTCTTTTGTGCGGCCAGTCATCCCAAAGTTTGACGGGCATTAGGATCACTGGGCAATGCTCATGGAAAACTTGATATGAACCAAAAGACATCAATCATACAATATACTTCAATGAAGATGTGAAGAAAAGGTTGTCAAAATTATCAAAAGATGTTTCAATTTATGCCACATTGAAGAAAAATGAAGTTTGATTGTTGTAAATTTTGGGTGGGTTACAATTTAGAGTTGTTGTATTTTAAAACTTTTTATTTAGTTTAGGTTACATTTACATAGCTAATTATGGTCATTAAGTATGAATGTTACAACTCTTAGAATGACTTTAATAATTTCATTTTTTAGGCTATATAAAGCCATGTATGTTGGATTTGTAAGAGACTTGGAAAATATATATTAAAAGAAGCATTTGTGCTCTTCTTTAGCCAATGACTAAGTTTCTTTGCAATTCTACTTAGTTTAGGTTGCATGTAGAATCAAAGACTTATTGACTTTATGATTTTGTTTCACAAAGGATTATAATAAGTCGAGATGTGATATTTGTAGAAAATAAAAGTTGGGAATGAGATAAAAAGCATAAAGAAGAAGTTATGTGTGATTTGGAATTGTAAGATCATGAAAAAGGGACGAATGAGATTAATGACAGTAGAGATGAACCTGATATTGATGAAGATATTTCCTCTAGTTCTTTAGAGGAAACAAGCTCATCTAGTTTAGAAGAAAAGAGGAGTAGGAAGACATCGATTTGGATGCAAGACTATGAAACAAGAAAAGACTCCCGGAAGAGGAGAATGCAGCTCAATTAGCCATGCTCACATTTGCTAGCGATCCCACTGGATTTGAAGATGCAATAAGAGTCCGAAATGGAGAAAAGCCATAGATGCAGAAATAGAAGCAATTAACATAAACGATACTTGGAAATTGACAGAATTACTAGAAAATGGAAATATTATTGGAATGAAATGGGTTTACAAGACAAAATTTAATGAAAACGGAGAAATAGACAAGCACAAGACAAGGTTAGTGGTGAAGGGATATTCTCAGCAACAAGGTGTAGATTATACAGAAGTATTTGCTCCTGTGGCAAGAATGTAAACAATTCGTTTGGTGGTGGCACTTGCAGCTCAAAGAGGATGGTTCATATATCAGTTAGATGTAGAGTCTTCATTTTTATATGGTGAGTTGGATGGTGAAGTGTTTCTTTCTCAACCCTGTGGTTATGTGCAAAAAAAAAAGGAAATGAACACAGGGTTTATAAGTTAAAAAAGGCACACACAGGGTTTATAAGTTAAAAAAGGTACTTTAAGGCATTAGGACTTGATTAAGGCTTGTTCGAGGCTTGATTGAATGGTTCAGATGCAATTCTACCACAATAAATGAAATCACTCCATAATTGATGATAAGTGCCAACAATGCTGGAATTTGCAAAGCTAGAGGTCCTTCTAGAATCCTTGCAAAACACTCACAGAGAAAGCTAACTTAACGGATTGATTCCAACCAAGAGCTGGTTAGAAGATGAATGACTCTTAGTCTTCCTTCAATTGGTCTTCAATTTTGAGAGCATAATGATACATGTCTTCCAGATATGGTGGTGGATTTCTGTCAACAAGATGAGCAATTTCTCGATTCAAACCTCCAAGGAATCTAGACATGGTATCTTCTTCTTCTTCTCTAAC
>NW_019646457.1:183574-187262 GCF_002806865.2 Cucurbita pepo subsp. pepo
TTGATCAAGGCTTGATTGAATGTCTCAGATGCAATTCTACCACAATAAATTGAGTCACTCCACAATCGAACTTGATCAAGGCTTGATTGAATGGCTCAAGGCTTGAGTCACTGAAAACCTTGTTCTAAATTGAGTCACTCCACAATCAAACTTGATCAAGGCTTGATTGAATGGCTCAGATGCAATTCTACCAAATAAATTGAGTCACTCCACAATCGAACTTGATCAAGACTTGATTGAATGACTCTCTACCACAATAAATTGAGTCACTCCTCAATTGAACTTGATCAAGGCTTGATTGAATGGCTCAAGGCTTCAGTCACTAGAAACCTTGTTCTAAATTGAGTCACTCCACAATCAAACTTGATCAAGGCTTGATTGAATGACTCAAATGCAATTCTACCAAATAAATTGAGTCACTCCACAATCGAACTTGATCAGGGCTTGATTGAAATGACTCTCTACCACAATAAATTGAGTCACTCCACAATTGAACTTGATCAAGGCTTGATTGAATGGCTCTCTACCACAATAAATTGAGTCACTCCACAATCGAACTTGATCAAGGCTTGATTGAACGGCTCAAAGCTTGAGTCACTGGAATCCTTATTCTAAATTGAGTCACTCCACAATCGAACTTGATCAAGGCTTGATTGAATGTCTCAGATGCAATTCTACCACAATAAATTGAGTCACTCCACAATCGAACTTGATCAAGGCTTGATTGAATGGCTCAAGGCTTGAGTCACTGAAAACCTTGTTCTAAATTGAGTCACTCCACAATCAAACTTGATCAAGGCTTGATTGAATGGCTCAGATGCAATTCTACCAAATAAATTGAGTCACTCCACAATCGAACTTGATCAAGACTTGATTGAATGACTCTCTACCACAATAAATTGAGTCACTCCTCAATTGAACTTGATCAAGGCTTGATTGAATGGCTCAAGGCTTCAGTCACTAGAAACCTTGTTCTAAATTGAGTCACTCCACAATCAAACTTGATCAAGGCTTGATTGAATGACTCAAATGCAATTCTACCAAATAAATTGAGTCACTCCACAATCGAACTTGATCAGGGCTTGATTGAAATGACTCTCTACCACAATAAATTGAGTCACTCCACAATTGAACTTGATCAAGGCTTGATTGAATGTCTCTACCACAATAAATTGAGTCACTCCACAATCGAATTTGATCAAGACTGGATTGAATAGCTCTCTACCACAATAAATTGATTCACTCCACAATCAAACTTGTTGATTGAATGGCTCTCTACCACAATAAATTGAGTCACTCCACAATCGAACTTGATCAAGGCTTGATTGAATGGCTCTCTACCCCAATAAATTGAGTCACAATAAATTGATTCACTCCACAATCGAACTTGATCAAGGCTTGATTGGATGGCTCTCTACCACAATAAATTGATTCACTCCACAATCGAACTTGTTGGAATGAATGACCCTCTACCACAATAAATCGAATCACTCCATCGAACTTGTTGGATTGAATGGCCCTCTACCACAAGAAATTGAATCACTCCACAATTGAATCAGATTGAATGGCCCTCTACCACAATAAATCGAATCACTCCATCGAACTTGTTGGATTGAATGGCCCTCTACCACAATAAATTGAATCACTCCACAATCAAATCGAACTTGTTGGATTGAATGGCTCTCTACCACAATAAATTGAGTCACTCCACAATCGAACTTGATTTGAATAGCTCAGATGCAATTCTACCACAAGAATTGCTTGATTGAAAAAAATTTGAACCTACGCGGGGAGAGCTCAATTGATTTCAAACCTATTGCCTTAGCCACTCAAGTACATCAACATTTGTTGGAAAGTATTATTTTTATTTTCATAAAATATGTAAGGGTCAAATGGTCAATTTGACTTCGTCTTTTTGTGGAGATTAAAGGGGATCGGGAATAAATCCCGGCCACAAACGTCTTTTATCGGGAGACTATAAATACCCACAATATGTTATGTAAAAATCAGATTCTTGGATGAATATAATTCAGATCTCAAATTGAGACGTTTTCCTTAGAAATTCGATGATATGAACCAAGAGACATCAATCATACAATATGCTTCAATGAAGATATGAAGAAAATATTGTTGAAATTATCAAAAGATATTTCAATTCATGCCATATTGAAGAACAATGAAGTTTCATGTTACAAATTTTGGGTGGATTACAATTTAAAGTAATTTAGAGTTATTGTATTTTATTAATATATCTTAAAACTTTTTACTTACATGAGTTACAATTACATAATGATTAATTATGGCCATTAAGTATGAATGTTACAACTCTTGGAATGCCTTTAGTAATTTCATTTTGAAGCTATATAAAGCCATGTATGTTGTATTCGTAAGTAGACTTGGAAAATATAGTAAAAGAAGCACTTGTGCTCTTTCTTTAGCCAATGGCTAAGTTTCTTTTCAATTCTATGTAGTTTAGGTTGCAAGTAGAATCATTTAAGCTTGACATGATCAATCTTGCTTGTGGAGTGATTCAAATCTCAAACAAGTGATCTTGCCTTGAGATATTCGATCAACAAGGTAATCCGAATCTTATTCCCCTTGTATTGATTCCTTATCATATCATTTTGGTTTCAGAGCTTCAGACTCAAGATCGGATATATGTTTCGTTGCGCTTATCTCTTTTAATTCTCTTATAATTTTTTTTCTCAGTTTGTGTAGAATGTTCATATTCTATCACAAAAATATATAACAAAAAAGAATATATACATTTCTTATGTTCTTTAAAGTGTTAGATCTGGATCTTATGGACACTTTGTTCTTCTTTAAGATCTTCTAAATCAATTTTCTCGTTGGTAAATTGATTAGATTTTTCCAATCAGAAGAAAAAAAAAAAAAACCATTGAAAGAAAGAGAGCATATTGATGTTAAATGTCTTTCTTTTTTCCTTTTGATTATTATATGTAACTCTCATATGTTACTACGTCTAAATTAGTCCTTAATCATTTTCTTTCTTTAATTCGTTTCTATGTCGTTATTCAGATTGATCCTTCAATATCCTTGTTTATGTGTTGAGTGTGCTGTCTATTCACTTTGAATTGCACTTAGGTCTATAACATAGCTTGTCTCACATCCCAAATTGTTTTTTTTTAGTGTGATTTGTGTGTGCTCAATTGTGAGGGTGAGTTTGTAAGGGAGTGACACATTGATTCGATGTTGAGTGCTAAACACGAGTGAACTACATTTACGAGTGAATACACGTGAGGGAGCGCTTGTGAGGTCCTTTTTTTTCTTTTACCTTTCTTTTGTAGCATGGAAAATCCAGACGACAATACTGACATTACTGATGCACGATTGAGAGAAGCACAACAACGAACCATGGAAAGACTAATTCGAGGAATAGAAGAGTTGACTGATCGAATAGGAAGATTGGAGATTCAAAATCAAGCACGACAGAGGATTCCACAACCTACGCNCATCCATATGCGGTTGTCATGGCTTGATGCGAGGGAGAGACTTGGAAAATGTAGTAAAAGAAGCATTTGTGATTTTCTTTAGCCGATGGCTAAGTTTCTTTGCAATTCTATGTAGTTTGGGTTGCATGTAGAATCATTCAAGCTTGACATGATCAATCTTGCTTGTGGAGTGATTCGAATCTCAAACAAGTGTTTGAGATATTTGATCAACAAGA